>NC_090261.1:35502751-35633843 GCF_037325665.1 Littorina saxatilis | reverse complement strand
AACAAGGTTACAGTTCACAGATAGCATAACACTTTTTTTTTTTAAGTTACATTCTTAATATAATACCCTTCTAAAACCCACTCAAAACTGATCCAGTTTTGTTCTAAGGAATTCTACTCCTGTAACCCCACAACATCAAACTTTTGAGTCTGTCTGCTTTGCCTCCGCCACAACCTCGTTTCGTGCTTTGTTCACGACAGGGTTCTGAGCGTACAGGAACGTAGCAGCGATCACTATTAACAGCGCCAGGAAAGTGTACAGGTCGACAGGTATACCGAAAATCATCCAGCACAAAATAGCCGTGAACATGAGCTCTAGAGCAGAGGCAAAAGTCTTGAGGATGGAGTTGAGAGTACGGAGGAATAGAGATGTGACGATGCCGATGGCAGCGTTGTTGGCAATGATAGCCAGCACAGAGGGCTGAGCCAGCGCAGAAAGTCCAGCCACCGTGAAGGCGGAGAACAGTTCACCCTTACAGGTCAGTGCGATGAGATTGCACAGGATAGACTGGACGTACATGTAGACGTTAGCCATCATGATATGGACGTCACAGCCAGCGTCTTTCAGCAGGTACTCGTTGTAGACTCCAGCGAAACAGGAAGAAAACACCTGCAGGAGGATGAAGACCAGGTGAATGTTGAAGAAGGCGAGCCAGCTAACCTCTCCTGCTCCCGCCCCTGCCGCCTCCGCTGAGCCTGCTTGCGCCGCTGCTGCAGCGGTGGTGGCCTTGGTGACGTGGCTGATTTCCTTGATGATGCAGCCAAGGGTGAGAAGGAAGACAGACGCCCACTGGACTCTGCTCAGATGTTTTTTGAACAGAAACTGCAACAAAGGTATGGCAACAGGTAAGATAAATGGGGAGGAATAGAATGAGTGCCAGAGCACATAGACTTTTTAAGAGTATGCTTGCGAATGAAATCTTTGGAGATTTCTAATGACACACACACACAGCACTCATATACACAGTAAACACAAACACACACACATCATTCACACACACACTCCAAGCCCAATATGCAAGTGACAGGCATTTTGTTATGTCCTGTTTTATGCATACATACATTTAGTGTCCTTGCTTGCAGGTCGAACAACAATTAAGGATTCAGTGATTAGGAATATATGCAGCATTTTGACAAACTTAACTTTTATCTTTAACTCATTGTCTCCCAGGTACGAATATATCCGTACCCACTCATATGGCTCTATCTGACCAGGTACGGATATATCTGCTCAGACTGTTAGCTTTAGTCGCTTCCTGTAACGTCCATCTGACGCCTGCATTCCAGCGTGTTGATACACAGTTACTACACAGTTACTACAATTCTGAGTGACCTGCTGCAGCACAGATGGTCTCGGCAAAAAAAACCTTGGTCAACATAGGTGGGGTAGAAAATGTTAAATATTTTCATCTCAACTGTGACCAAAGAAGTTTTTTTAAGTCCACAAATTGCTTCCGGTAAAAAGAATAATAGGGAATAAGTGAAAATGAAACACTTCTACTAATTTATAGTTCTCCCTAGCACAATTGTAATGGACTTGGCTGGAAATTATCTATACATATAAATAAAAGAGAGTGTCTGTCTGTCTCTGTGTGTGTGTGTGTGTCTGTCTGTCTGTGATCGCCAAAGCTCCGAGAAGGGAGGGGGCAGGAAGACGATGTCGTGCATGTGCACTCCTGTGACTGTGAAGATGTGCACCTGACCACCACCGCCGCTGCCGACGCCGCTGCGCTGCCAGCCCTCCAATCCTCCTCCGCCTCCCCCCCCCCCCCCCCCCCCGAAGAGAGAAACTTTTAGTTGTGGCTTGGCTCTTCTAAAAAAAAAGTAAACTTGCCCCCCCCCCCCCCCCCTTTCAATCCCCAGATCCGACCCCCCCCACCACCACCACCCCCATTCCCACCACCACCGCCTACTCCACAACTACCACTCCCACTAGCCCTACATCATCAACACCAACCCAACCACCATCCCCAGCACCCCCATCATCCCCCATCACCACCACACCAACACCTTCCTTACCCCCTAAAAGAAAAAAGAATTATAGCAATCTCGATGTCATCACTGCATGTCTACTAAAACGGCTACATTTCGTCTACAACACATCAAAGCACAAGCCGCGTCTGCATCCCTCAGCAGGTTCACGTCATATTCCGGAGTATTCAGATCAAAGCACGAAGCCGCGGCGTATCAGCACGATTGCAAAACTGAAGAGAATTCTCATGCCCTCGTACAGATAAAACACTCGAAAGAATTACACACACTTGTATATATAACAGAATGTGTGTGTGTGTGTGTGTGTGTGTGTGTGTGTGTGTGTGTGTGTGTGTGTGTGTGTGTGTGTGTGTGTGTGTGTGTGTGTGTGTGTGTGTGGTCGCCATAGCTCAGAGATGGCAAGAGGCAGGAACAAGATACTGTGCATGCACACTCCCTTGGAGCCGCAGATGTGCACCTGGGTGTTTGTTTCTTAATTCATTGTTTCCTTCCTCAGATTATGAACCTCCCCTTCAATAACAGCCTATATAGTGCAAGACCAGTTCGGTGCCTAGCGTTCACATGTAGCAAGCACATCATGCCAGTGACATTAGAGACGCTCTATTGCTCCTATGACGGGAAGAAATTAAGAATGAACAATGACTAGACAGTTCCTGAAATGTCTAGAAGCGAAGGGAGGTAACTCTTACTTGGTTATACATAGTAGGGAGGCAACTCTGATTATGCAGGCATGTCTGATTGGGAGATCAGAAACACACCGCGGGTCCTCACTACTCACGTATCTAGAATGTTCCCAAGGAAGGGAGATAACTCATGTGAAAGTTATTTCTTTAACAATAAACGGTAAAATGATGTTGGTGGTAGTAACTGATTTAGCAATGAGCTAGAATTTTTAGGAAGGTTCTAGAATTAAAGGGAGGTAACTCTTTTTTTGTTATCCACGGAATGGAGGTAACTCGCGAAGCCGGGCTATATAAGAATGGATGTAAGTGTGTGTGTTTGTGTCTGTGGTCGCCATACCTCAGAGATGGCAAAAGGTAGGAACAATAAAGTGTGCATGCACACTGCCCTGAACCCACAGATATGCACCTGGGTTTTAGTTTCTCGAGACATTGTTTCCTTCCTCGGATAATGACCCTCCCCATTAATGAATACAGGCTATATAGTGCAAGAGAGGTAAGTGACATGCTTTGTCACCCATGGAAGGGAGGTAACTATTATCAAACCAGTATACCGTGTCATTCTCAAGGGCTGCCCCCCCACCCGCTATCACCCCCACACACACACACACACACTCCCAACACCCCCCCCCCCCCCCCCTTTCCAATCATCGCACATAATACAGTCTGTGTCTCGAATTTTCCAGACACTGTTTACGAAACGATCGCCTCAGGGAGAGATCACGTGAATTTACAGACTTCTCTCCCCTGTTCAATACAGTATGACGCCCTCACTCATGACGTATGCGTGGTTTGATCAGACCGCAACTAAAGTGGGTGTGAGAAGGGGTACACCAATCACGGAGAACACGTTGAACGAAATAGAAACTTGCCTTGCCTATAAATCCAAATGTATGAACTCACACTTTAATTTTTTTTATCCACATTGGAATAAGATTCTAGAGGTTTGTGAGAGAGGAGAGGTCAGAAACACCCGGGCGAAGCCGGGCCTGACTGCTAGTTTTGCAATAAAATCGATAGCAATTATTTCCATAATGTTTACAGGACGCTTTCTCCTACATGTATAACAGTAAATTTGTGATCCATTTATGGACAAAGAGTGCAGTCCAAGGCCATCTGCCAACATGTTGATGAACTGGGAATAAAATAAAGAAATTCAAACATGTGGGTAACAGGTTGTGTTAAAAACTACAGACCATATTGATAGGATCAGCTTGTTCACCAATAAACCTGACATTTCAGTATCCTGATCAATTTCCTCCCCATATTCACCCCCACCGCCATATCCCTCCCCCGCACTCCCTTTTTCACAAGCCTTCAAGTCAACTACAGCTGCATCAGACCTCCCTCCCCTCTGATCCAACACCACCACTATTTAAGACCCTAGTATTTCAGATTTGTTTTTATTAAGAACACCTGTACATTTATCTCCATTTTAAGACTCCCTGTCTTTTAAGACCTGATTTTCTCAGATTATCTGAGGTCTTAAATATAGGGCTGTTTCACTGTAGCAACGTCAACATGAAGCGTTTTTGTACAACAACATTGTCTCTACCCTCTGACATAAATATATGGATTCCTTTGGCACGAACTGATACATTTTACAGCCTTCGACATGTTGTAGGGAAAGCATCACCCGACATAAAGTTTTGTCCTACCTGAAAAACAACACCTGTGACCACCACCCTCAGCTGGAGCAGAAGGAAGTATGTGGTGGGGTCGTAGTTAGCGAGGTTGGTGAACTGCAGGTTGTTGTAGAGACAGTACAGGCCTGCTGGGATGAAGTACAGCATCAGCACTGAAAACATCCAGTAAAAAAGTCAACATTTAAATACACAGTTTACAACACCCCTGACGGTATGAAATCGGTCATCAGAAACCCATTCTGCTAACTGACATCTGATAACATGCATGAATACAACAAGCAAACTTAATAGCAGATTTCTGAAAATAGCTCAGCCAGGAACATAAAACAAGAATGTTAGTTAATGAAATGTATAATTTTTGACGAAACAAAACATTCACAACATTCATTACGTTAAAACCGCTCAATCTTGTTTGTTTTTTATTGTCCATTTTTCATTTTCTTTGTTATTTTATTCACAACTACATCAACCGAATGGTCTTTATTGTGGACAAACAGACAAAAAATTATGAGACGAATGCAACAAGTAAATAAAGACTTAGCTGAATGTGTGTTGGATGTGATCAGTCTCTGGTAGTTAACATGGTCAGAATTCAACTCAAATGAGAACGCAGAAAAAGAAGAAGAGATTAAGAGGACAATTTGTCCAACAGAATTTACATACACACTGTCTTGTAGACTCTTTGGAAATAATGTCAATAACAAAAGCTCACATAATATATACATACCCTTTCTGTGCTTGATGAATTCAGCTGTAAATTCTGACACTGTATGGCTGAAAAACAAAACAAAAACCAATTGTTTATCTAATTCATGCAACAACAATATGTTTTTGGATTGTTGAAAGGTACCTTGCTTCTGATGTTAACATTCATGTTAACCACCTACAACTTTCTAGTAACATGGAATGAGAGCACCCTCAGCTCCATCTCATATGGACATATCTGCCAAAAATCTACACAATAGCTGCATAATATACTTGCTTGCTTCATTATCCCAGCGAAGCTGGAGGTATCCCACGAACACATACTGAGATCGACTTGAGAAATGTTCTTCCCGATAATACATGATAAAGAAGCATTCGTTGTTGCCAAACTGTGGTTACGGTTGGGGACAGAGTTCACCAAACTTTGGGAACATACTCAATTAAATACGGCGGTGGTTCTCTACGGATTCGATTTTTTATCAAACGCCACCCAAGGCCGTTTTATGCGGGTGTAAATTCCGAGTTTACAACGTAATGCTCGCGCAAGTAGACGACGTCAAGATATTTTGACGTCAATGCATCGTGACGTCATCCCCTCTTGGGCCTTTCTCTCACGCGTGTGTGTGCATGTTTGTGTGCACATGTGTTATTGTGTGTGTGCATGTAAGTGTGCGCGTGTCTATGTGTGTTCGAGAGAGAGAGTGAAAAGATAGTGTGTGTGTGTGTGTGTGTGTGTGTGTGTGTGTGTGTGTGTGTGTGTGTGTGTGTGTGTGTGTGACTGTGTTGATGTGTGTGTGCGTGACTGTGTTGATGTGTGTGTGCGTTTGCGTGTGTTTGTAAGTGTGTGTTTATGTGTATGTATGAGAGAGAGAGAGAGAGAGAGAGAGAGAGAGAGAGAGAGAGAATGTGTGTGTGTGTTTGTTTGTACAGGTTTGTGTGAGTGAGGGAGTGAGTGTGAGGGAGTTAATTTTATCTAATTTTGTTTATGTCCACTGCAAAAATCATGTGTTACATCCTAACGCCATAATAATTTATCACCTGTGACACCTTACTGTTTGGGAGCGGAGGCGAGAGGGAATCACCTTACCTTTTCTTTTCATGTTTACTAGTGTGTGTGTTTGCTCTGTCTGTAAGTTCTTATTCATGCCACCTTTTAATTGCCACGGATACACTCTAAATATCCTGAAAAGGAGAAGCAATGACATTGGCAATCAACACATAAGAAGAGAAGTGAATAGCCTTGTAATCATGTCGTTTTTGCCAGGAGAATTTTCAGTCTCAATGTAAAATGGTTATCCCAGTGTGTGTGTGTGTGTGTATGTGTGTGTGTGTGTGTGTGTGTGTGTGTGTGTGTGTGTGTGTGTGTGTGTGTTTGTGTGTGTGAGACAAAGAGAGAGGGAAAACATGTGGGGGAGTGCCTATGTGTGTGTGTGTATGTGTGTGTGTGAGAGAGAGAGAGAGAATTGAATTGAATTGATCTGAACTTTATTTATCGAGGGTAACAGAATAAGCAATGTAAACATGCTTTTAAAGCGAGAGAGAGAGAGAGAGAGAGAGAGAGAGAGAGAGTCAGTGTGTATTTGTTTGTGGGTGTCCGGGCTTTGTGTATGTGTGTGTATATTCTATGTGTGTTTGTAAGAGAGAGAGAGAGACTATGTGTGTATGTGTGTGTGTAAGAGAGAGAGAGAGAGACTTTGTGTGTATGTGTGTGAGATTTTGTATGTGTGTTTTTGTGTGTATGACTGTTTGTTTGGTGTGTGTGTGTCCGTCTGTTAATGTGCGTATGAGTGTGTGTTTTGTGTGTATGAGTGTGTGTGTGTGTGTGAATTGGCTTGAGAGAGAGAGAGAGAGAGAGAGAGAGAGAGAGAGAGAGAGAGAGAGAGAGAGAGAGAGAGAGAGAGTGTGTATGTTTGTGGGTGTCCGGGCTTTGTGTATGTATGTGTGTAAGAGAGAGAGAGACTATGTGTGTATGTGTGTGCGTGTGTGTATGTGTAAGAGAGAGAGAGAGAGAGAGAGAGAGAGAGAGAGAGAGAGAGAGAGAGAGAGAGAGAGAGGATTTGTCCTTTGCTGGGGGTATGCATGAGTGACTCGGTATTGCACTTCAACTTAAAGGCACAGTAAGCCTCCCGTAAACCATCACAGATACGGTCAGGCTTTTACACACAGTACAAACACCCTTTCATTTAAACACTCACCAATTGAGAACATCCTAGGTGCCCTCCGTAAAGAGCGAACAATTTTCAAAGAATTTATTTTTGCGTGGTTTATCTTACCCCTGAGCCATCGTGAACCCGTGTGATCCAGTTTTCCCCCTTTTCAGAATGCAGTCGTCATAGTTAGTCATTTGAATGCGACTCGACGTGAGCTTATCTACAATAGCACGTTTTTTATGCACAAAACAACGGCTGTGGTTCACAAGAACTCTAGCGATGGCTTTTGACTGTTGAGAGGAACGGCGATTTGCACTGATACACCGGGCCGTCGTCTGCTACGACCCTTGCGTGACCCTGCTTCCGGGCTTTTCTTTTTTTAAACTTTCACAACTTCGAATTGTTCTGATCTTGTCTTGATGAAAAACGAATTCTTTTATGATTAAAGAATGTTTGTGTAACAAGCTGTCAATTTATTATTTAGATTTTAAAAGTTAGGTCTAGCGCAAAAACGAGGCGCCAATGTTGTAGAGGACCAAGTCCACGAAAATAAATTCTTGGAAAATGTCTCACGCTCGACAGAAAGCAGCCAGGATGTTCCCGTTCGGTGAGCGTTCAAATGGAAGTATGCTTGTACTGTATTTAGACGCTCGGGGAGCTCTGTGATGGTTTACGGGAGGCTTACTGTGCCTTTAATTTGCATATTTTGTTACTGACACTGAATTTTTGTTGTAGTGTTTGTGGGTTTGTTTGTAGTTCTTTTTTTTCTGGAAGGGGAAGGGGAAGGGGATGGGGAGGGGGGGGGGATCACCTGTACTCAAAGAATACATAGGATGCTGCAATATCTGAACACTGTGAAAGACCGTTTTCCTTTCAAAGACATCATTATTATTTGTTTAAGCTTTGCTCTCAAAACGGACTCTAGACACAAATCAGTTGCAGACAAGAGAGGCTGTCTTTCAACTTCTGAGTTATCAATATTCATGCTTATATTGCACAATGAAGTCAACAAATAGTAATGTGTTTCCTGAACAAAATTACAGTAATTACCCCCACCCCCAACCCACTCTTGTGCATACATAATAACATAAAACAGTTTCTGAAGGTATCACAGGAATACTCTATTTGACACGCAAAACAAATGAGAAGAACAGAAAATTATCAATGAAAACTATTAAAGGATGATTCCTTTACCCTGTGTTCATTTTGTACTCAAATCTGAGCCTATAAAGAGAAACCTAAATGAATAAAGAAAGAAACAAATAACAAACAAAAGAGAAACAAACGAAAAAAATTTAACAGAAAAGACACTATCAATGTCGTGGAATTTTGGCACAATTCCATTTTTGGCGATTTTGATTTGATCCATGAAAAATATTCTCTTAACTATGATTGACAATACATGATTTTACATTCTTTTTTTCCTTCTATAAACACTATTTCATATAAATAAAAATATACATAAATAATCAGTTCTGTCCTTCTCATGAAAAGCTTTTTATAACGAAAATGCCAAAATTCCATGACAACGTCGATATGTATTGGGGAACACAATAAAAGAAAAATATAAAACAGAAAATACCTACACACAAACAAAACGGTAAAAAAAAAAATCGGAAAATCATCGCAGCATAAAAAGAATTTTGCTTTTATTTTGTAGTTTGTTACTTTCCAATCTTACTTTCTAAGTCAGTAAGTGCAGAAGGAGTTATTATGATTTAGGAAACAGGCATGCATGTATGTATGTAAATCAATCAATCAATCAATATGAGGCTTATATCGCGCGTATTCCGTGGGTACAGTTCTAAGCGCAGGGATTTATTTAAATGTGTGTTCTCTATCGGATCAAAATTCTCTCTCTTGATTTACAAAATTGAGTGAAAAGACTGACCCCTGACAGAGGGAGGGGGGGGGGAGGAGAGGGGAGGGGGTGGCATTGGGAAAGAAGAGTGAAGTCATGGGCGAGGAAGTGTGCATAAATCCTCTCTGACTTGCAACAAATCATCTCCTTCATGCCGCTTGTGACTCACAGCGACTCACAGCTGGTGACCAGGGACTCCAACAGAAGGAGGGAATGTAGGATGAATGGCTACACTAGAACAGAATGGGCACATTGGCAAGCTGGACCCACATAATCTTCTTTTCAAGAATCTGTGCATGCGGGTGTGTGTGTTTGTGTTTCAGTGTGCATTTGATTTTGTGCTTATACATGTATGTGTGTGTCGGTATTCTGACTATTCAATAACCCAACCATTCAAAAGTCATTCAACACATGTATGGATTTAATGTCCATAGTGTGCCAGTTCTAGTCTTTCTTCTCTCACGACTATACTTCTTACAAGTATTTTCATCTCAGAAAAATCATAAAATAGTAATACATGTAGTACCTTTTATTGTCCAGTACTTATGTCTTACAATCCAGGTATTATTTACATCATATTATACAAACATTGGCACATAATATATACTTACTCCTTCATATAGAGAATCACGGCAGCCACAAGTTTGAGGCATTCTGTCAGCAGTACCACGGTCACTGTACTGTAGCTGTAACTGTTGTCTTTTGACTTGGAAGTAGTCACCAGAATTCCTGAACAAAGTGAGAGAGAAAAAAATTAAGCATTCTCCATCAGCAGCATCTTGTGATTAATCAACACTTGAAATATCCACAGAGAAAATTTGTCAATCCTTACTTTGGTCATTAGTTGAACACCCTTCCAAATGAAAATTCTGTTAATAATGTTATATTAGTTATTATCAGTAATATCACTGACAATGAGTTTGTGGTGTGGGATAGGACATCGGCATGCTGGTAAATTTCCCTCTTGTTTTCTTGAAAGTAGCTTGCTACTTTTCCAACATTTCTACACCAACCTTTATTTTTTTAATTCATTTAAGATACAAATTATTTTGAAATTAAAAATAAAATCAGTCAGCAGAAAACCAAACTCGGTCTGACTGACTTTTTTTTTTATATACAGGACATATATACTGTATTCCAAAAAACAAAAACTATGAAATATTATTATTTTATATGATAAGGCCTAAAATAAACAAGAAGGGCAAAGCCCATACGACTCACATGCTTGACCTAAACCTAGCAATGACATCATACACTAAGAACTGCTTTACACATTTTTCCTACCAAAATACATGTGACCTTGACCCAAGGTCAAGGTCATCCAAGGTCATGCAACACAAAGCTGTTAATTCAAGACATAGGAAGTACAATGGTGCTTATTGGCTCTTTCTACCATGAGATATGGTCACTTTTAGTGGTTCACTACCTTATTTTGGTCACATTTCATAAGGGTCAAAGAGACCTTGACCTTGATCATATGTGACCAAATGTGTCTCATGATGAAAGCATAACATGTGCCCCACATAATTTTTAAGTTTGAAACAGTTATCTTCCATAGTTCAGGGTCAAGGTCACTTCAAAATATGTATACAATCCAACTTTGAAGAGCTCCTGTGACCTTGACCTTGAAGCAAGGTAAACCAAACTGGTATCAAAAGATGGGGCTTACTTTGCCCTATATATCATATATAGGTGAGGTATTGAATCTCAAAAACTTCAGAGAAAATGTGAAAAATGTGAAAAATAGCTGTTTTTTAGACAACATTTATGGCCCCTGCGACCTTGACCTTGAAGCAAGGTCAAGATGCTATGTATGTTTTTTGGGGCCTTGTCATCATACACCATCTTGCCAAATTTGGTACTAATAGACTGAATAGTGTCCAAGAAATATCCAACGTTAAAGTTTTCCGGACGGCCGGACGGACGTCCGGACGGACGGACGGACGGACGGACGGACGCCGGGACGGACGACTCGGTTGAGTACATAGACTCACTTTTGCTTCGCATGTGAGTCAAAAATAGGTGTGGATACGGTAACCCGACCTACCCTATTTTTAGGGGCCGACCCTATAACATTTTATTACATTTGTCAAAAAAATACCCCAAAAAAACAAGTAAACGAGTGCAGAAAACGCAATGAAAGCGAAAGCGCCCGAGTCGCACACTTATTTCCCTGTCAAGTAGGTTTAATTTGTACACATTAGAAAAAAAAGTTTAAACAAAAAAAAGTGATTGCCTACCTTCCTACCCTATTTTTTTGGATATGTTACCGTAACCACACCTATTATTTTTTTTGGCCTAAGGCAGATGAATATGGATAGAATTTGTGTGTATGTGTATGAGACAGAGAGTGAGATATATACATGTATACATGTATAAAATATCAGAAGTTGTGAAAGAAACAATTGAAATTCAGCAGATGATTCAAACATGCTTTGCACCATAAATTAAGTTTACCAATAGGTTTTTTTTTTAAAAGCTTCTTTCAATGTTTAATGACAAAAGTTGTAATCAATGATCAAATGCCTAGTTATACAGTAATTCTTATTTAGATTGACTTAGTAAAAATTATCAAATGAAAAATAAGCAAAGCGATGAATCCTTTAAGTATCAGGCCCCTTCTGTTTGGAATTCACTGCCCGCTGACCTTCGCAGTTGCTCTTCCCTATCTCAGTTCAAATCAAAACGAAAAACACACCTTTTCCGCAAACATTTAGTGATTTACCGTGAAATACATTTTCAAGCCTGGTCCGTTCCTGATGGTCACTTTTGTCCAATGTACTGTACATAGTTTTCCACGAATGTGATTTGCGTGCGTGTAAGTGCGTATGTTTGTGATAATGTATTATTGTGCAATTTGTTTTATGTAGTGCGTGTGTGTGCCCGTGCGTGTGTTTGTGATAATGTTTTATAGAGCAATGTGTTACTGTTATTCATTGACATACATGTGCGTTTAATTCACTGATTGCACGTTAAATAATGTTATGTTGTCGTAGTATTTTGATTGTACAGCGCTTTGAGCAGGGTTTAACCCTGGATACATGCGCTATATAAATATTATGCATTATTATTATTATTAAATGACTTCAACTTGAAGAGAAAAATTGTGTATTTTAATTTGTATGGTAACGACTACCCTGAAGTTCACATTACCCTTTTGTAATTTAACAGACGAATGAAAGATTTATACCACAAAATAATTATCACTCCTTTCATACTTCAGTCTACTGCCTTATTTTTTGGGGGGTTGCACTTTATAGTGCTCATACTCATAGACATTAATGCACCAACTGACCAAGTTAATCATAGATCTCCACTTAATTTCAGACACAATTCGCCATGTACTCCTTTCAGATTCAGTGTGCTATTCCATAGCAAATGTATCAAATGACGTAGCAAACTAACAAAAACAACCAAACTAGTAATTGCAATACTATTTATGTAGTTTCAAAACTAGTACACTGGCAGAAGGATCAAACGGGTGTGTGATACCTTGATTAATGAACAATCCCATGTAGGAAATGAAGATAATGAAACTGAGTTTCGTGGGAAACATCTCCGCTGAAATGAGCCCCATGACTGCTGGATGCCAAGTTATCCCGTCACGTTGACTTGTGCACTAGCCACCTCACCAAAACACGGAATGAACGACACGCTGTCGATCACTAGGACAAACGCATCGCCTAACTATGCTGTTGCGACCCATCTCGTCATCGGCGCTTTTCCGGAAATGACCTGCGCTTTGTTGGAATTCCAACAATGGCCGCCATTGTAGGAATTCCAACTTTGCGCTACGCGATTCTAGAAATGTACCGCGCGCATAGTGAGAATTCTGCTCTTTCTTAGAATGCGATGTAAAATGATACAAGTCATGATGGCCCATGATGATCCTTGTGTTTTAAAGTGATCAATGCTTAGTCTTGAAAAAGCAGATGCATTGTATAACGCACCAAACCAACCGAATTACAAAAAAGCAAAAACACTTTTGATAACTTCGGCGGGCTGTAACAACACAGTTCAGCGACCCATCCCACTCAACCAAAACGCACCAATTTGCTAGCGATACGCACCCATTTTTAACGTTTCAGATCTTACATTTTACAACAACAAAAACACAACAAGAGTGTTCCGATATAACTTTTCACTGGTAACTATCGATTGTAATAGTTTTTTACTCAGTCTTAACTGATTATATATTAAACTCACACAGTCTCTCTGGGCTGCAGAGACAGCATTACGTCCCTTTACTGAGTAGGCTCTTGTCACTGCATGGTAATCTAGGCTCTTGAAACGTAATGTGCAAGTCTGTGTGCTATATTGATGTGATTGATTGTTGCAAAATGTTGATTCAAATTAAAGATGATTTCAGCCTGTTGTAACAAACTAACACTCTACTCTGAGAAAAAAAATCATTGTGTTCAAAATAGATCGAGACAGCAGCAACTAGTTAGCTGCATGCGCTGAGTGTCACTGAGAGAATTGTTACACAGTGTACCCCCCACACCCCCAATTCGAGACTTTCCCTGTATAAGACCTTGCTTTTTCATATACCTTATTCATGACCTGTGAAAAGGGTATACTTTTTTGTGCCAGTCGAAGGGTTGCCATTTCTAGAACGAGGCAGCTCGTTTCCGGAAATGCGGCGCTTTGTTGGAAATCAAATGAAGTTTCGGGAAATCCCGATTATTCCAACTCTGCCCCGGATTCTTACTTTGCGCCCAACATATGCCAACACAAGTTGCGCCCCTTTATCGAGACACCCAAATCTCTCGAAAACCATTATAACCTTCAGGAACAAATGCTCTTCTGCTCATCGGTCAAGCTTTTAACACTCTTTTTTGTTGTTTGTTGCTTGTTGTTTATTGTTGTGGTTTTTATGTTTTTTGTTTATTTGTTTGTTTGTTAAATTCTTGCTGTTTTTTGTTATTGGTTGTTTGTTTTTTGTGTGGTTTTTTTGCTCATTTCTGAACAATTAAAACCAAGATTTCATGATACATTCATTTTTCTTCTCAAATGAATAAATCATTTCTCTCAGATCTTCCAAATGTGTGTGTGTGTGTGTGTGTGTGTGTGTGTGTGTGTGTGTGTGTGTGTGTGTGTGTGTGTGTGTATGTGTGTGTGTGTGTATGTGTGTGTATGTGTGTGTGTGTGTATGTGTGTGTGTGTGTGTGTGTGTGTGTGTGTGTGTGTGTGTGTGTGTGTGTGTGTGTGCAACAGAGGTAGGATAACCATTATTGTTGTTTATTTGTTTGTTTGTTTGTTTGTTGTTGTTGTTTTTCCTATTACTCAAAACAAGCAAACTTTGCTTTTTACATTTATTCAAGTTATGACTAAATGTTCTAACATAGACGCGGGGAATCGAGACGAGGGTCGTGGTGTATGTGTGTTTGTGTGTGCGCATGTGTGTGTGTGTGTGTGTATGTGTAGAGCAATTCCGAGAAAACTACTCGACCGATTTTCATGAAAATTCAAATGAGATATCCTTGGTATGATATCCCCAGACCATTTTTTTCCTTTCTTCGATAAATGTATTTGATGATGTCATATCCGGCTTTTTGTGAAAGTTGAGGCGGCACTGTCACACACCCTCAGTCAGTTTTTGATCAAATAGCTTGACATTTTGGTAAAGTAATCTTCAACGAAGCCCGGACTTTGGTATTGCATTTCAGCTTGGCGGCTTAACAATTAATTAATGAGTTTGGTCGTTAAACATTTGAAAATTGCAATTAAAATTAAAGTTTTAGCAATCGATCAAAAACATGTTATCTTATTTGTCATTATTTCCTGATTCCAAAAACATATAGATATGTTATATTTGGATTAAAAACAAGCTCAGAAAAATAAAAATATATCCTAATTAAAATTAAAATTTCAGAAATCGAGTTGAAAACAATTTCATCTTCTTCTTTGCCAGTTCTTGACTCCAAAAACATATGCATATATATGTTATGTTTGGATTGAAACCAAGCTCAGAAAATTAAAAAGAATAGAGATACAGAAAAGCTCGTTATCCTGCTCAGCGCAACCAATTTCGCCTTACGCAACTTGTTTTGATTTTGAATTTATTTGTTCTCTTTTTTTTTTCTTCTTTTTTTTTTAAGGGAACTTTTCACCAAGATCTTATCAGCTCTTTTTTATGTGTGTTCCATGGGAGAACGACTGGTTGGTTCAGTAATGGGATGGGTGCTTGTATGGTTGGTTGATAAGATGGGTGCTTGTATCTATTGTGTCTGTTATTGCTTACATTCAGTCTACTATTGATTATGTATTATTAAATCTGTTATTGATTTGTACGTGTCTGTATGTCTCCTAATGTATTGTACACGTGTGTGAATTCATGGGCACTTTACCCTCTTTTTGTTTTCTTATTCACCTTGAAATATCTTCCTTACTTGCGTGCTTCTTTTTTTTTTCTTTTTTTTTTTTTTCTTTTTTTGATGCGGTGTGTGTTCCCATGTGTTGCGTCTTTGCGAGGTTACTTCGTCTGCCGATACTACCAAATTCAGGCATTTAGGACGGTCTTAAAAATAAATATTTTAGAGTATTTTGGTTATAAGATACTTAAATGCGCAGTTTGCACGACAAATGTTATTCGCACGATTCATTGCCTCTGCCGTAAAACGTAATCGTGTGAATAGCAAAGACTCGTCAAGGTCATCGTGCGAATACGCACTTCCTGAATTGAAATCAAACACGAAAATGGCGGACGATAAGAAGCACAATGAAGACAGCAACAGAAATGGTCAAAAGAATGATAATTTACCAGACATCGGCGAACATTTTATGGTACAAAGGCCGGACAACACGTGGCATTCCGCGGAAATCATTCAGATTCGCCCAAACGAACAACCGGGAGGAGGAAACAGCACATACGAGTACTACGTTCATTATGAAGGTTTTAACCGCCGTCTGGACGAATGGATTGAACTCGATAGGTAATGATGATGTGATGTATTCGGTCGAATTTGTATCGAGAGACTGGCTTTAAGGTAATCTTGAACTTTAGCGTGTTAAATTCATAGCTCATAATTCAGAGGCAATTAAGTCTCCATATTTGTAGAACCTGCACTTGTAATCATAACAAGTCATTTTAGATCCCTTTGAAGTTACGGAATGAACTCCGATGAACTGTACGAATGCATTTCATTTACATGGGTCAAAGAAGGAATTATCCGTGTGAGTGAACAAGGGAGACAACTCTTTCGTGTAAATGATGTCCCATGGTTGACAACGTACGCCATTTTCGGTGCATTTTCGTCGATTGAACAACCAAATTAATTAGTTATGCTTAGCCTTAGGCCTAAAAAAAAAATAGGTGTGGTTACGGTAACCCGACCTACCCTATTTTTAGGGGCCGATCCTATAACTTTTTATTACATTTGTCCAAAAAAACAACAACAAAAACAAGTGCAAAAAACGCAATGAAAACGAAAGCGCCCGTGTCGCACACTTATTTCCCTGTCAAGTAGGTTTAATTTGTACACATTAGAAAAAAAAAGTTAAAAAAAAAAAGTGATTGCCTACCTACCTACCCTATATTTTTTGGCTATGTTACCGTAACCACACCTATTTTTTTTTTTTTTGCCTTAAGTTTGGAGCTCAATCCGTCAATTAATTTCACGACAAAAATGTTCTTTGGCTTGCTTACATGGACTTGTATCAAAAACAAGTAAAGAATGTCACTGGATTCTGAGCTATGAATTTAACACGCTAAAACTTTGTGAAAGATTTTATTGACCCATGTCAGTTTGCTTAAATAGGAGAAACAGGAATGTTGATGATGCAGTGTTGTATGTTCTTGATAAGATGTATTCTCATTTAGACAAGCCGGGTTCTTACATGTATTCGTTTGATGTTTTTTGACTTCTCCAGTGCTTTTAATACCATTCAGCCACATTTAATGGCAGACAAGCTTTGTAAGATAAATGTTCCAGCTTCCACCATTCTCTGGATCATGGACTATTTGACGAAGAGGCCTCAGTTTGTGAAAATGGGAGATAACCTAGTGTCTGACACTGTGTGCACGAACACAGGCGCCCCACAGGGCACAGTTCTCTCTCCTTTTCTTTTTTCTTTGTATACAGCTGATTTTAGTACTTCTGGCGACTCATGCCCCATGGCAAAGTTTGCCGATGACACTGGACTGGTTGGACTAATGACTGACGATGACGACTCTGACTACAGGCGGGAGGTAGATAAGTTTGTTGGTTGGTGTGATGATAATTATTTAGAACTTAATGTAGGCAAGACCAAGGAAATGATTATGGACAATAGGAGGAAGGAACATGTACACGGGGATATAGTGATTAAGGGGGAGGTTGTAGAGAAAGTAGAGCAGTATAAGTATTTGGGAATAATCATAGATAATAAGTTGACATGGAAGCCCAATATTGATGCTAATTGCTATTGTGAAGAAGCTCCACTCCCGCCTGTACTTTTTGAGAAAACTCAGATCTTTTAATGTAACGTTAGACAAGAGATTCTCCAGATGTTTTATACTTCAACCTGCAATAGTGTGCTGTACTTTGGATCCGTGTGTTGGAGTGGCAGCATCAGCAAGCAGGACAGGGATAGATTAGAGAAGTTCATTAAGAAAGCAGGTGGGGTAGTTGGGAGGAAGCAGGACACTTTTGCATCAACGCAGGAACGACGACTGACTGACAGGCTACAGAAGATTTTGACCGATGACACGCACCCACTCAGACCTGAACTTGACAGCAGACGGATAGACAGAAGCTTAAGATTTAGACAGCCATACACAAGAACCACACGCTACAGAAACTCATTCATTCCATCTGCAATTCACATCTTCAACTCTCAGGTGGGGCGCTAGGTGCTGGTGCTGTCGCTCTGACAACGGCATAATCTTTACATCCTTTTATCGGTTGTTTTTCTCTGTTGTTAGTTATATTGACTTATAGGATACAAATGTGAGAAGATAATGTGGTTAAAGTGTGATAAGGTGATAATGTGATATAATTTTTAAACAGGCAATGCATTGCTTCTATTTGTAGGCTTATTTTAGTAAGTGTGTGGGTACAATGTTTGCGTGTAACGATATGATGTGAATATGCGATGTGAATGTTACTACATGCATGGTTGATTGATTGATTAATTGATTGATTTTACAGACACACAGTCAAGCTTGTAATTTCTCTTTTAGAGATGAATAAAGATTATTGTATTGTATTGTATTGTAAAGTTCAAGATTAACGGCTTTAATTTGCTCCATATAAGTGTAGAGTCTTAAACTAGAAGCATAAGTATGTAGTTCATATTGTGGGATCATTTAAATTGTTTAATTAATGTTAGTTGTTACCTAGTGGCTAGTATTAATTATTTAATAACAATCTTATCAATATCAGTTCCTAGCTCTCATCAAGCTACTTTATAATATTTGACAGGTTATGGAATTGAAAAGCAATGAAACCATGTACAAATCTTGACTTATTTTGTACATTATGTAGTTCATGATGTGTACGCTCAGTTAATTAATTACACTTTAAGTTCAACTAATGGTGATGACAGGTGACACTGACAGTACACATAATTAAAACCAAGAGATCAAGCAGACATTTTTCTGTGTTGTTCTTAGCCGGCAGTCTGGTCATTGATCCCTGGCCAGTCAACAACCAAATAGATTTGACATGTAAATTGTATTTTGTAATGATGTAGGAGTAGGAGGACATGCATGTGATTGTGTGAATAACAAAGACTAATGGCAATGCCTAGGAATGAGCAGTAGGACTCTGACAGAAAACGTTATGCTTTTTTTGTTTTTTTATTTGTCACACTCACAGCATTTTGACTTGCACATATTTTTAACCCAGGTCAAACTGACCTTTGAATTGTTTGAGGCTGAAAACAATATTGATTTTGTATTTGTTTACATAGTGAAGTATTCCTAAAATTCAAGAACCATGTCCCAAATTAACTCGCTGACACTGTTACAGCAGTAGGCCATGTATCAATCAATCAATCAATATGAAGCTTATATAGCGCGTATTCCGTGGGTACAGTTCTAAGCGCTTGTCGAAGAGTTGTCAACACAGGACTAACAAAGAAACTAACATCTACAGACGGACACGAACCCTATCACACACTAGCAAACCCTGATAAACATACAACAAACAACTGTTTAACAACAATGTACACATCAATAGCTAGGTCCAAACAAAATAATATCAAGCACAAAGAAAACACCTCTCACAGAGCACAGCACAAGAATGTCTTTTGGGGCACAACACATCACGTCGAGCATGAAAGTCGCAGCCAGCTACGGGAAGAACTGAGTCTTCAACCTACTCTTGAACGCGTCAAGAGAGGGGCTCTGGCGAAGCTCAAGCGGCAGGGAGTTCCAGACGGAGGGGCCCGCGGAGGGAAATGCACGCTGACCAGCAGATGCGAGTTTCGAGCGAGGGATGTGGAGGCGGAGAGGGTAAGCAGCAGAACGAAGGGGACGGTGGGAGGGCTGGGTGTACAGGTCCAGGGAGGATTGAAGGTACTCGGGAGCAGAGTCGTTGAGACACTTGTAGACCAGAGTGGACAGTTTGTATGAGATTCGGGTGTTGACAGGGAGCCAGTGCAAGGAGCGAAGTAGGGGGGTGATGTGGTCTCGCTTCGTCTTCCTCAACGTCAGCCTGGCAGCGGCGTTCTGGACTCGTTGTAGGCCATGAATGGATGAGGCGGGGAGGCCAGCCAGAAGGGAGTTGCAGTAGTCCAGACGACTGAAAATGAGGGAGACAACCAGCTTGACACAGGCGTCGTGGGTGAGGTAGCGACGGATGGAGGCGATGCGTCGTAGGTGGAAAAAGCAGGTCTTGATGATGAAGGAGATGTGTGTCTGCATGGAGAGAGTGGAGTCGAGAAAGACGCCAAGGCTCTTGACAGCAGGGGAGAATGGAACAGTCGCGTCATCCAGCTGGAGGTCGGTCACAGTGAGGGAAGCAATCTTCTGTCGTGTTCCAACGAGAAGGGCCTCCGTCTTCTCACTGTTCAGCTTCAGCTTGTTCTCAGTCATCCAGTTCTTGATGTCAGTGAAACAACTGGAGATGGATCCAAGGAGATCGTCAACGTCCTCCGGCTTGGCGCTGTTCTGGAGCTGGTGCAGTTAATGAGTTATGTCCCTTGAAGTTGAACGAACACAAAGTTAACTGGATAAATCTTATAACAAAGTCTAGTACTTCATAGCTTTCCTCCACAATCTTGCCTCACTTTCTCCACAGCTCAAGTTCTTTCTGTCTGCAAAGTTTGGTACCTTGCAATGTTCAGCTTCTTTGAATTGGGGACACTATTTTTCATTTCTTGAACAATACCCTTGTTTTTTTGTCTGGTTGTTGCTGTTGTTCCCTGGCTTATCTTGAAGTATACGTGATAGCTAACTCTTTTCTGTCTGTGTTACTGAAGGTTTGACCTGAATACCAAGGGGGAGGACCTACAGAACAAGGAGAAAGATGTGACCCTCATCCTGACAGACCTCATGGATGGCACCGACCGCAAGATCACACGCAACCAAAAACGTCGCCATGACGAGATCAACCATGTGCAGAAAACCTACGCCGAGATGGACCCCACCACTGCTGCCTTGGAGAAGGAACATGAAGCCATCACCAAGGTCAAGTACATCGACAAGATCCAAATCGGCAAGTACGAGATCGATGCGTGGTATTTCTCGCCCTACCCTGACGAGTACGGCAAGCAGTCAAAGCTGTGGGTCTGCGAGTACTGTCTGAAGTACATGAAGATGGAGAGGTCGTTCCGATACCATCAGTCACAGTGTACGTGGCGGCATCCACCTGGGATCGAGATCTACCGCAAAGGCAGTATTTCGCTGTATGAAGTGGATGGGCGTGAGGCAAAACTGTACTGCCAGAATCTGTGTCTTTTGGCAAAACTGTTCCTGGACCACAAGACACTCTACTTCGATGTTGAGCCGTTCATGTTCTACATCTTGACGGAAGTTGACCGACAGGGCTGCCACCTGGTGGGCTATTTCTCCAAGGAGAAGGAGTCACCCGACGGCAACAACGTGGCCTGCATCCTCACCCTCCCGCCCTTTCAGCGCAAAGGCTACGGCAAGTTTCTCATCGCGTTCAGCTACGCCCTGTCACTCATGGAGGGGTCTGTGGGATCGCCGGAGAAGCCGCTCTCCGACCTGGGCAAGTTGAGCTATCGCAGCTACTGGTCGTGGGTGCTACTGGAACTTCTGCGGGACATGCGCGGCACCTTCTCCATCAAGGACCTCTCCCACATGACCTCCATCTCCCAGAATGACATCATCAGCACTCTGCAGAGCATGAACATGGTCAAGTACTGGAAGGGTCAACACGTGGTGTGTGTCACTCCCAAACTGGTGGAGGAACACCTGAAGAGCGCTCAGTACAAACGTCCGCCTATCACTGTCGATCCCGGTTTTCTGCGCTGGCAGCCGCCTAAGAAATTGCCGAAGCTGGCAAAGAAATGACTTTGAATCTGTTTCAGTTTTTTGTTTAGATCTCTGAGTGTGATGGTCGCATTGTTTGTAGCTTGTGTTGGTACAATTGTACAATTACCGTACATGTTTTAAGGATAAATTTACCTTTTTCATGTATACTACTACTAGAACTTAAAAGCCTACTGTATTGTATAGTTTTCTTTTCTTAGTCACACTGACTACATCTCAATTCTCAACTTTTTATGTCTGAATTTCAGATACTATCAATTATCATTAGGCTGTTAATGGGTACCTTTACAGGGTTTCATTTACTAGTGCGTCTTGCGCCATTGGCGCATAACATCTCAAAATGTCCCATTGGAATTCCCTTCAGTGCGTCAAAGGGCGCACTGAGATTACGTACCAATGCGCCACCCCATACACACTTTTCACGGGAGTACATTGTTCGGAAAGACCTAATATTAATAAGCAAGAACAGGCGCCAAGCCGAGCAACTTGCGAGTTTGTGAAACGCGCTGTGATTGGCTTTTAAAATGTAATTCATTAGTATTCAACCAATCCTGCTAACTATCTGTGCGGAACCGATCTATGCTTGCGTGTTTACCTCTGTGGAAACTGTCAACACAAGCGATATGGATCGAAACACAGACCTACGTAAAAAAGCAATGCCTCCAAAGAAAAAAGTAAAGTTACTTCCCGGTCAAGGAAAGATATCCTGTCAACTGCCTCGCCCATCAACCTCAGGTGATGTTCGCATTAAAACAACAGAAGAAGATGGCGTGGAAAGCGTAGAAAAACTTGCTTCTATTTTGTCTTGTTTCTATCTGTCTGTCTGTCTGTCTCTCTCTCTCTCTCTCTCTCACTTAGCCTGTCTCTCTCTCTCTCTCTCTCTCTCTCTCTCTCTCTCTCTCTCTCTCTCTCTCTCTCTCTCTCTCTCTCTCTCTCTCTCTCTCTCTCTCTCTCTCTCTCTCTCACACACACACACACACACACACACACACACACACACACACTAACACTAACACTAACACACACACTAACACACACTAACTAAGAGGCGACTAACGGATTCTGTTTCTCCTTTTACCCTTGTTAAGTGTTTCTTGTATAGAATATAGTCAATGTTTGTAAAGATTTTAGTCAAGCAGTATACTGCACATGTAAGAAATGTTAAGTCCTTTGTACTGGAAACTTGCATTCTCCCAGTAAGGTCATATATATTGTACTACGTTGCAAGCCCCTGGAGCAATTTTTTGATTCGTGCTTTTGTGAACAAGAAACAATTAACAAGTGGCTCTATCCCATCCTCCCCCTTTCCCCGTCGCAATATAACCTTGAACGGTTGAAAACGACGTTAAACACCAAATAAAGAAAGACACACACTAACGTGATACACTGGCACATTCGCATATCATCATATGGCACCAAATAGAAAACATTTTCCATCTTTCGACAAAAGCATTTCGGACCGCCTAGCCTCCTTTGCGCTTTTTGCCTTCGACTATGTAATGTCCCATCAGAATTTGGTTGAGAGGGACAAATGTCCCATTGTCTTTTTCTTCCAGGCTAATCCCTGCCTTTCTAACTCAAGGGTATCTGGAGCAAATCTAAAGGTTTAAATGAATTGTAGCATGTACTTTCTCTCACTTTACACATTTTTAACTTGTGTGCAGTTGTTTTCATAATTATATAAGAGGCTTTATGCCCTTCTGTCTTTCCCCTTTCCTACATTCTTTTTTTTTTCATTCTTGACAACAGGCACACTTCTTCAGGCTCTTCATCTCAGATCTGGCCAAGCTTTTAGTTTAACCGGCACGGTTGGCCTAGTGGTAAGGCGTCCGCTCCGCCCCGTGATCGGGAGGTCGTGGGTTCGAACCCCGGCCGGGTCATACCTAAGACTTTAAAATTGGCAATCTAGTGGCTGCTCCGCCTGGCGTCTGGCATTATGGGGTTAGTGCTAGGACTGGTTGGTCCGGTGTCAGAATAATGTGACTGGGTGAGACACGAAGCCTGTGCTGCGACTTCTGTCTTGTGTGTGGCGCACGTTATATGTCAAAGCAGCACCGCCCTGATATGGCCCTTCGTGGTCGGCTGGGCGTTAAGCAAAACAAACAAACAAAGCTTTTAGTTTTAGTGTGAGATAAGATCAGCCCTTCACCTGGTCACATACCAACAATCAGCAGCCTGGGCCCTCTCTGTGCTCAGTGGGATTTTCTTGTATTCATAGGTTTTTTACATTTAGTCAAGTTTTGACTAAATGTTTTAACGTAGAGGGGGAATCGAGACGAGGGTCGTGGTGTATGTGCGTGCGTGCGTGTGTGTGTGTGTGTCTGTCTGTGTGTGTGTGTAGAGCGATTCAGACTAAACTACTTGACCGATCTTTATGAAATTTGACATGAGAGTTCCTGGGTATGAAATCCCCAGACGTTTTTTTCATTTTTTTGATAAATGTCTTTTATGACGTCATATCCGGCTTTTCGTGAAAGTTGAGGCGGCACTGTCACGCTCTCATTTTTCAACCAAATTGGTTTAAATTTTGGTCAAGTAATCTTCGACGAAGCCCGGACTTCGGTATTGCATTTCAGCTTGGTGGCTTAAAAATTAATTAATGACTTTGGTCATTAAAAATCTGAAAATTGTTAGAAAAAAAAATAATTATAAAACGATCCAAATTTACGTTCATCTTATTCTCCATCATATTCTGATTCCAAAAACATATAAATATGTTATATTTGGATTAAAAACAAGCTCTGAAAATTAAATATATAAAAATTATTATCAAAATTAAATTGTCGAAATCAATTGTCGGTTCCTGATTCCAAAAACATATAGATATGATATGTTTGGATTAAAAACACGCTCAGAAAGTTAAAACAAAGAGAGGTACAGAAAAGCGTGCTATCCTTCTTAGCGCAACTACTACCCCGCTCTTCTTGTCAATTTCACTGCCTTTGCCATGAGCGGTGGACTGACGATGCTACAAGTATACGGTCTTGCTGAAAAATGGCATTGCGTTCAGTTTCATTCTGTGAGTTCGACAGCTACTTGACTAAATGTTGTATTTTCGCCTTACGCGACTTGTTTTAAATTGCACCTTGCATCAGCCAGCAGTCAGGATGTTGATTTTTGGTATACAACCAGTAAAACTAATAGGAGAATTCCAAAAATAACTCCGTCGGGTTTGTACAGGTTTGAAGTTTTGGAAGAGTGAATACCCTTGCCAATACCTCTGACAAACATTGGAGGGGCGAATCACTAGCAAGGGGTTTGTTGGAAACACGTCCTCCTTTTCACATGTTTTCGACATCTTGCTAGTGATTGGCCCCTCTAATGTTTGTCAGAGGTATTGGCAAGGGTATTCACTCTTCCACAACCCATACAAACCTGACGGAGTTATTTATGAAATCCGTCTGTTTACAGTATGTACTGTAAAAACTTGACGGGATCTGATTCTGAGATGGTTAGCCAGGCTCATATATCTTTTCATGGTAAAGACTGTGCTTAACATGAATGACTTCCCTTTTTCAAAACATTTGCTGACAGAATAGTCTAAAGTCGATATCTGTGCAGAATTTGATGATGTTATGTGTTCATGTATTTAAGGGATGCTTCTATCACAAATTGTGACTGTTATTGTAAATGCTTCTATGATGGCAACTATTAAAAGTATTTTTGAAAAAAGTATTCTTTGCTTGCATGAGGCTTTGCGGAGGGAGAGAGAGTCTGTGTGTGTGTGTCAAAAATGTATAATTAAGCAAAGAGGTTTTGCAGAGAAAGAGAGTTAGTGTGTGTGTGTCACTGGGTGTCTGTGTGTTGAAAGTACAAAAAAATATATACTGTCAGCTTCCACTGTTCCAGATGTTTTACAATAAGCATGCTCCGACTAACGCTGGACAATTGCACACAAACCAGATCTGCAGGATTATGAGATAAGTGGCACAAGTTCCATACATATAATACATGTAAACTACTTGTATATGTACACACACAACAACCTCCAAACTAGACCTCAGTGCATGCACAACCACATTACTTATGCAAAGAGGTAGACAGTGTATTACTGTATAATGTATGTGTACCTTTGTCTGCAACTCGGACAGGTGCATACACACATGACAGAAGCACATTCACACTTCATAAACAGAATCACGCCAGTGAATGCATGTTATTTGTTGTTTATCTGGTCACTGTGGCTACTTCTATGAGAATCACACACGTTGAAATATGCAGCCAGTTAGTAAAGTTAATAGCGCTACAGTAAGGTTGCCAGTGTCAGATCGATGGTGTCAAAAGCGTGCCAGATTAAAAAGAGAGGTGCCAGAGAAAGAAAGGAGGTGCCAGAGTAAGAAGAGAGGTGGCAGAGTAAGAAGGGAGGTGTCAGAGCGGCATGCCAGAGTAAGAAGGGAGGTGTTAGAGCGGCATGCCAGAGTAAGAAGAGAGGTGTTAGAGCGGCATGCCAGAGTAAGAACAGAGGTGCCAGAGTAAGAAGGGAGGTGTCAGAGTGGCATGCCAGAGTAAGAACAGAGGTGCCAGAGTAAGAAGGGAGGTGCCCGAGTAAGAAGAGAGGTGGCAGAGCGTGCCAGAGTAAGAAGGGAGGTGTCAGAGATTTACAGAGTAAGAAGGGAGGTGTCAGAGCGGCATGCCAGAGTAAGAACTGGGAGGTGCCAGAGTAAAAAGGGAGGTGCCAGAGTAAGAAGGGAGGTGCCAGAGTAAGAAGGGAGGTGCCCGAGTAAGAAGAGAGGTGGAAGAGCGTGCCAGAGTAAGGAGGGAGGTGTCAGAACGTGCCAGAGTAAGAAGGGAGGTGTCAGAGCGTGCCAGAGTAAGAACTTGGAGGTGTCAGAACGTGCCAGAGTAAGAAGGGAGGTATCAGAGCGTGCCAGAGTAAGAAGAGAGGTGGCAGAGTAAGAAGGGAGGTGTCAGAACATACCATAGTAAGAAGGGAGGTGTCAGAGCGTGCCAGAGTAAGAAAGTAGGTGCCAGAGTAAGAAAGTAGGTGCCAGAGTAAGAAGGGAGGTGTCAGAGTAAGAAGAAAGGTGGCAGAGTAAGAATGGAGGTGGCAGAGTAAGAAGGGAGGTGTCAGAGTAAAAAGGGAGGTGGCAGAGTAAGAAGGGAGGTGTCAGAGTAAGAAGAGAGGTGGCAGAGTAAGAAGGGAAGGTGGCAGAGTAAGAAGGGAGGTGGCAGAGTAAGAAGGGAGGTGGCAGAGTAAGAATGGAGGTGGCAGAGTAAGAAGGGAGGTGTCAGGGTAAGAAGGGCGGTAACAGAGTAAGAAGGGAGGTTTCAGAGTAAGAAGAAAGGTGGCAGAGTAAGAAAGGAGGTGCCAGAGTAAGAAGAGAGGTGTCAGAGTAAGAAGGGAGGTGGCAGAGTAAGAAGGGATGTGACAGAGTAAGAAGGGAGGTGCCAGAGTAAGAAGAGAGGTGTCAGAGTAAGAAGGGAGGTGTCAGAGTAAAAAAGGAGGTGCCAGGGTAAGAAGAGAGGTGGCAGAGTAAGAAGGGAGGTGGCAGAGTAAGAAATGAGGTGCCAGAGTAAGAAGAGAGGTGCCAGAGTAAGAAAGGACATGCCAGAGTAAGGAGAGAGGAGGCAGAGTAAGAAGGGAGGTGGCGGAGTAAGAAAGGAGGTGCCAGAGTAAGAAGAGAGGTGGCAGAGGGGCATGCCAGAGTAAGAAGGGAGGTTTCAGAGTAAGAAAGGAGGTTCCAGAGTAAGAAGAGAGGTGGCAGAGTAAGAAAGGACGTGCCAGAGTAAGAAGAGAGGTGGCAGAGTAAGAAGGGGGGTGGCAGAGTAAGAAAGGAGGTGCCAGAGTAAGAAGAGAGGTGGCAGAGCGGCATGCCAGAGTAAGAAGGGAGGTGTCAGAGTAAGAAAGGAGGTGCCAGAGTAAGAAGAGAGGTGGCAGAGCGGCATGCCAGAGTAAAAAGAGAGGTTGCAGAGTAAGAAAGGAGGTGCCAGAGTAAGAGAGGTGGCAGAGCGGCATGCCAGAGTAAGAAGGGAGGTGTCAGAGCATGCCAGAGTAAGAAGGGAGGTGTCAGAGTGGCATGCCAGAGTAAGAAGGGAGGTGTCAGAGTGGCATGCCAGAGTAAGAAGGGAGGTGTCAGAGCATGCCAGAGTAAGAAGGGAAGGGAGGTGCCAGAGAAAGAAGGGAGGTGTCAGGGTGTACCAGAGTCGAAATACTGGTCAGTTAGAGCGTTCCTTGAATCAAAACTGAGTTACCAGTCAGGGCGTGCCAGAGTAATCAGGGTGGTGTGAGAGTGCACCAGAGTCAGAAGGGAGATGTCAGAGCCCGTAAGAGTAAGAAGGCTGATGACACGTCAGGGCGTGCCAGAATAAAAAGGTTGAACTTGTTGTCAGAATAAGAAGGTTGATGTCATGTCAGAGCGCGCAGGCTAGAGCGGTAAGACAAGGGTGTAGTATGAGCGTGTCAGAGTCAGAAAGATGGTGTCAGAGTGTGCTAGAGTATAAGAACTTACAGGACATCAAATAAGTGTTATGCTAATTACTCAGATTTTGTTTTGTTGGTTGTGTGTGCGTGTGTCCGGCATCCATCTGTCTGTTTGCGCGCGCGTGTGCGTCAGTGCCAGACTGATTTGTGTTTCCAGTTAATATCATTGTCACTGGCGAGTGAACCGGTCATGCGTTATCGTCTTTCTTTGCCTTCAGTTTTGGCAGCACAAAAGCTGTCTGTTGTTCAAAATTCCGCATGACGCGTATGTCCCTACAGCTTACTCAGTGACGCAGGAATATATAACTTGCGGAAAGAAGAAGTGGGAATTGCGACATCGTTGAAGGAGGAAGTGTGGGGGGTTGCGGGTGGGGCAAAGCAGGCTCTAAGTTGTAAGGTCCGGTCACCTTGGCCGGCACTTCGCGGCCAACCCTCAAGACTTAAAAGGCACGCTCTTTCTCGTGAAAACAGTTGGGCTCACCCTTTCAGATCTAGCCAGGCTTTTATATAGGATAAAACCATTCCTTCACTTGGTCACATACCAAAGATCAACACCCTGAATGCTTGCTGTGGTGAGTTGGATCTTTTTAGATAAATTAATTTCTGTTCATTTTTACATTTAGTCAAGTTTTGACTAAATGTTTTAACATAGAGGGGGAATTGAGACGAGGGTCGTGGTGTATGTGTGTGTGTGTGTGTGTGTGTGTGTGCGTGTGTCTGTGTGTGTGTGTGTAGAGTGATTCAGACTAAACTACTGGACCGATCTTTATGAAATTTGACATGAGAGTTCCTGGGAATGATATCCCCGGACGTTTTATTCTTTTTTCAATAAATGTCTTTGATGACGTCATATCCGGTTTTTTGTAAAAGTTGAGGCGGCACTGTCACACCCTCATTTTTCAATCAAACTGATTGAAATTTTGGCCAAGCAATCTTCGACGAAGGCCGGACTTCGGTATTGCATTTCAGCTTGGTGGCTTAAAAATTAATTAGGCTAATGACTTTGGTCATTAAAAATCTGAAAATTGTAAATAAAATTAAAAAATTTAAAACGATCCAAATTTACGTTCATCTTATTCTTCATCATTTTCTGATTCCAAAAACATATAAATATGTTATATTCGGATTAAAAACAAGCTCTGAAAATTAAAAATATAAAAATTATTATTAAAATAAAATTTCCGAAATCGATTTAAAAACAATTTCATCTTATTCCTTGTGGGTTCCTGATTCCAAAAACATATAGATGTGATATGTTTGGATTAAAAATACGCTCAGAAAGTTAAAAAGAATAGAGATAAAGAAAAGCGTGCTATCCTTCTCAGCGCAACTACTACCTCGCTCTTCTTGTCAATTTCACTGCCTTTGCATCGAGCGGTAGACTGACGATGCTACGAGTATACGCTCTTGCTGTAAAAATGCAGTGAGTTCAGTTTCATTCTGTTAGTTCGACAGCTTGACTAAATGTTGTAATTTCGCCTTGCGCGACTTGTTTTCTCTTCTTTTTACATTTAGTCAAGTTTTGACTAAATGTTTTAACATAGAGGGGGAATCGAGACGAGGGTCGTGGTGTATGTGTGTGTGTGTGTGTGTGTGTGTGTGTGTGTGTGTGTGTCTGTGCGTGTGTGTGTGTAGAGCGATTCAGAGTAAACTACTGGACCGATCTTTATGAAATTTGACATGAGAGTTCCTGGGTATTCGATAAATGTCTTTGATGACGTCATATCCGGCTTTTTGTAAAAGTTGAGGCGGCACTGTCACACCCTCATTTTTCAATAAAATTGATTAAAATTTTGGCCAAGCAATCTTCGACAAAGGCCGGACTTTGGTATTGCATTTCAGCTTGGAGGCTTAAAAATTAATTAATGACTTTGGTCATTAAAAATCCAAAAATTGTAATTAAAATTATTTTTTTATAAAAAGATCCAAAATTACGTTAATCTTATTTCTTATCATTTTCTGATTCCAAAAACATATAAATATGTTATATTCGGATTAAAAACAAGCTCTGAAAATTACAAATATAAAAATTATGATTAAAATAAAATGTCCGAAATCGATTTAAAAACAATTTCATGTTATTCCTTGTCGGTTCCTAATTCCAAAAACATATAGATATGATATGTTTGGATTTTAAACACGCTCAGAAAGTTAAAGCGAAGAGAGGTACAGAAAAGCGTGCTATGCAGCACAGCGCGACCGCTACCGCGCTAAACAGGCTCGTCAATTTCACTGCCTTTTGTACGAGCGGCGGACTACGGTCATTGTGAAAAAATGCAGTGCGTTCAGTTTCATTCTGTGAGTTCCACAGCTTGACTAAATGTAGTAATTTCGCCTTACGCGACTTGTTTGTTTTGTTTTCTAAAGCAGTGTACATGTCTTAAAGATACATTTAATTCCCTCTCGTGAATGTGATCGGATAAGCCATCTGAGATCTGCCAAGGACCAAGGATAAGTGCATCCTTCCACTTGAGAACATACCAAAATCAAAAGTCTGACTGTTATAAGCTATATGTGCTTTTTGCGCCAGCTGGCCTTTATTTTTGCAGAATCAAGTTAATGTCATCATTTGAAGTGACACCTGTGTCAATCTGCAAAAGTACTTCACACACAAAATCAGACTCTGCACAAGAAGCAAGCAGGTAGTAGATGTTGGTATGATAATTATCCAAGTGGATGGGTGCTGTTATCCCATTGAGAATCGTAGTACAGTCGAATCTGCCCTGGGCGACCACCTCTCAGTCACGATAACCTGCTCACAACGCCGGACCGCCCAAAAGGATATTCCTGACGATTCCCCCCCCCCCCCCCCCCCAAAAAAAAATTCACCTTTCCATAGCGACCACCTGTCTGTAACGACCACCTTTGGTCGGCCCCTTAAGTGGTCGTTATTCACAGGTTTGACTGTAACTTAATTAGGACTGAGTTGCCAGTTTTGTCCCAGGCTTGTTCGCTGCATTGGCCTGGCCGGTCATTTTCACGAAAAGGAGTTCTTGTGTTTGGGTTTTTCAACTTTTTGTACTTTTTTTTTTACAGTACTGACCTCGATCTGTCCATGCAATGTAGAGCGAGTTTTCGCGAGGAACAGGGTTGAGGTACGGTAGGGTCACTGCGCATGTCTGGTTTTTTTCTTCGCGGAAACGCTGTTGGGTTGTGTCCAGTCGCGTCCCTTGCAACAAGATGGCGACAAGCGCGTTACGGATTTACTGTTGTGGAGAGTTGATGGACGACGATGATGAACAAGCAGTACTGTTTTATTGTTGATGTGAATGTAATGCCAAAACATCGAACTATCGATTCGAACGTCAATGAAGAAGTGAGCGTGAAAATCGAGCGCAAAACAGCCGGGTAAAAGTTCAGGGCGCTAAAGTACATTTGAGCCGAAATCGCACCCAAACTCCTGTTGACCTCATTTCTTCCCAAAATAAACATCACTGCTAAAATAAAATGCATTAAAACCAAGACAGTATCCAACCCAGTATCCTTAATTTTTGAAAGGCTAAGTGATTTACAACAAATGTCTTCTCACAATCCATAACTTTGTCAAAAAATATTTGCAGAAGTTTCTCACCTCGCCTTGGCAGCCATCTTGGAACTGGAGAGACCCTACGCAGGAAGCAAGGTTGAAAGTTGGTTAACCGGTGACGTCACTCCAGTCGTACCGGACCGAGTTTTTGCGACCTCCGGTTCGACTCGAGTCACCTTAGTTGACGCTAAAACTCGCTCGTAGTAAATTGATATGCAATGACACGTGGCTATACTTGCATGGGTGTCTGGGAGGCCCAAATGCTGTTCTGATGTTACTACAACGCCAGCTGTACAGCTGAACAGCTAAGTGTACAAATTCGACCCTTTCTCTCATCATGGTTCCAGTTTATACAGTAGTGGACACAACAGCAAAAGACCGCGTTGATCTATCAGTTTTCATATCCTGCAAACATGAGAGAGGGCGGCTGTTGCGAAGCTAGAAGGTGTTCGGCTAGTCGACGTCCAGTAAGCCAAACGATGTTACAATGTATAGCAATTGATCGCAAAGTTGCCGCAAAAATCAAAGCATGGTGTAGGTAAGTATCATCAGGCCATGGCAAAAAAGTCGGATATTTCCAAGACAGGTTCAGGTCCAATTTAGGCTGACATTCGCTGGTTAGAAAAGTGTTTAGGCTGTAACTGACCATAGGTTTGCTTCAAAGTAAAATAACCATATAATAATCAAATAAAGATTTGGTACACAAAAATCGAAACAGCGCGGCGATGTGTTATGTGCAAAATTACCATAGAAATACATAGAGGGTGAACCAAAACAATGTCACCCACTAATGTGCTAACAGCTCCTTCATGTGTTGAGGAAATTACTTCATAATATTGGCTTGGAATATGAGATGATTAGTTCACACAGTTTTGAGTTTAAACGTTTAATGTTTTGAATTGTATGCTCTTTTGAAAATATATTCCAGATTCGGAGATTGACACAAAAGTACCAGGTTTGGCACAGAGTGGTAGGCACATCAACCCGATTTTAGCCTCCAGGTTTTTACCTGTTGTTCAATATTTTCTGAAGGGACTTGCATATGTTACAATAAATTCTCAAAACCAGGAAATTTGCGAAATCCCTGAAAATGTCAGTAAATTTGTAAATTTCCTGTTTCACTCAAAGATTTCACAAATTTCCTAAAAATTCTACTAGGAAATTTGCGAATTTCCTGATTTCAAGGGGCAGGAAATTCGCAAATTTACTGAAACACATTTGAAGGGAAACAAGTGCTTTGTTGGTTGCTTGTGAACCATTTAATGATTCTGGTTTCCTTAGTATTAATGCAAGTTAAACACTCATATTTCTCTCTCTCTCTCTTCTCTCTCTCTTTCTCTTATACTGTCATGTTTCCTGAAATGTTTAACATAAAATCTGAACGAGTACATTAAAAGGTACATTGTGACACTCACATGTCTCTCCTATACTGTCATGTTTCATAGAATTGTTAACATAAAATCTAAAGGAGTACATTACAGGGTACATTATGACACTCATATCTCTCTCTCTATCTCCTTTTCTCTGTATGTCTCTTATACTGTCATTTTTGCTTGAAAATATTAACATACCATTATGACACAGGATAAAAACAAAACACACAGGGCATGTACAGCACAGATATATGGCCTGTAATATAAGCATTCGCTTGAGTTCATGTCCCTATTATTTCTCGTTTTATTATTGTCTCATGTTTAATTGAATAAAACCGTGTTTAAACCAGGACATATGGCAATGGAAAGACGCTTAAAAATGTCTTCATGGTGCGTCTTATTTATTTGTGCAGGATTGGCTGCTGTGACATCTTGAGTTGCACATTGCTTGTGCTTTGTAGCACTTGCATCGATTCGTTTTACATTTGTTCGACCCTGCACAGCTGCATTTCACAAAACTTTGCCTGCCTGATGCTGACTGTTCTATCACGGCTGACCGCAACGACACAACCTTGTCAAGAGAGACATCTTCTCAGTTCGGTTATGAGCGCGCTTGATGACGTCGAAAGTTTCCTCGATGGTGACATAGTAGACAGGGTTTTTTTTTCAGAACAACTCCTCTTCTTAATGAACTTTTCAACATGACCACACTGTTTTATTTTCCTCATGTTGTCTGAACAGTTCTGTGGTGAACTTCAGTTCAACATCTGCATTGCCTGCCATCCTGTTGGGCTGCCTATCAGCAAAATGAACCAAACGCGGACTGAACTGCAAAGGATTATGATCTGTCAGACTTGGTAGTTCAGGTGTGAGCTGTTTTTACATGAGTTTTCGTGATCCCAACACCACAAACTTCTTATAATTTCTTTTCACTTTCCATTCATGTGGCTGGCGTGGCGGGTTGGTAGTGTGTCCGACCCAAAAATTGAAGATGTTCGGTTCAAATCAACTTTTTTTTTCTTGTTTTCTTTCTTCTAACAGCAAATCTATCAAAATCACAAATGTAAAATAAAGAAAACGGACTCTTTTTGTTTTGTTTTTAAGAATTTTACAAATTTACTGAAACATTTTTCACTGTTCAGTAAATTTACGAAAAAATGGCATGCTCATTTCAGGAAATTCGCAAATTTCCTAGAATTTTTAGGAAATCTGTGAAATCCCTGAGTGAAACAGGAAATTCACAAATTTACTGAAATGTTCTGGGATTTCGCAAATTTCCTAGTTTCGAGAATTTACTGCAACACATACAACCAGCCTCAGACAATAATTATATGAGTTGAAACAGCAATTATAGGGAGTCTGAAGGGTTCAAGTTGAATGAATGTGGCTGCTGCTCAGTGTCCAACATCCTACTTTTGAGGCAATCTCCGAATTGAAAAAACATGTTTTAAAAAGCTTTTAACCAAACCACTTGAACTGCATACTTGAAACTTTGGGAACGTATCATCCCCCTTCTCACGCTAATGTACACCACATATGAAATAATTCGCACAACACATGTGAGAGTTATTCGCATTTTAGAGGGTGGCATATTTGGGGGGTCACCCTGTATAAGTTACAGCCAACTAAATTCCAAACAGCCTACTCAAGTAAAACGCCTAGCAATGTTGACATCACAGGATCACTATGCGCTAACTGAAAACTCAACGCCGCAGCCACCATTGTGGTAGTGATTTCAGGTGATCAGTTTCGACAATTGCACGTGACCGCCGAGTCAGTAGTGATAGCATCATATACATAACCTGGGCGACCTCTACGAGTATAACACCGATAGAGCGTTTTCCATTGCTAAACAAGTATCGTTCGTAATGGAAATGCATTTTGGACCAAGCTAATCGGCCATACTGGAACGACAACACACAAAAATGAAATAAATGCAAAAATCAAACTCAATGCAGTGGCTTCATTTTGTCGCCGCTGGGGAATGTACATGACTGCACTCCTGGTAAGGAATTGTTTGCCCTGTGTTGCACAAGAGAGGGAGTTAAATTGCTTCCTTCTAGTCGTTTATCAACAGTCAAGTTTAAAACCTGATTTCACCGAGGCTGAGCCAAAGTTAATGTACGTGTTCGATGTAGATCCTTAATGCAGAATTATTGATTCTCAGTAAGAATGTATATGATATTTTCGACCGTAAATGGTCAAATCGAAGGTCAGTCTACACTGCAGAAATCTCATGTGAAATATCTGAGTTAAACAGACGTCTGAAATAAAAGCAGTCTCAATGAAGTATGTTTCATCGCAATTTTAAAGTTTTACTTTATTGTGAATGTGTGAGGGTTTCCAAGCGGTCAAACGGAACTGGGTCAGTCTGTACAGAATTTCATCACGAAATAACTGCGTCAGAAAGATGGCTGAAAAGAACCGCCGTCTCAATAAATGATTTTTCATTACTGATTTTTCAGTTGCAATTAATTCAACTTGAAAAAAAAGTGATCGCAATTGAACTTTTGACCCACTTGGTTCATCGAACGTGAAATAATTGAGTATAACCGACGATGGAAAAGGACATTAGTTTCAGTAAATAGGGCCTCGTGACATTTTTTCAAAAGTTGAACACTTTAAAAACATCATCTGTTTCTGACGCGTGCACTCCTGCCACGGCCAAGCCTTCTTGGTACCTGAGAGTTCTCGTTGAACAACACTGATATGAATTGGTCATGGCCAGGCAGCGGGCAACTCCTGAAAGTAAATGCACACAAAAATGAAAGAGATCAACTGACACTTGTTTGTTCAAACCGTTTCAGTTTAAGTCTCGCTTTCTGTCCCCCTTTTCGACAGGGGGCATTATCTTAGTGCTGCATCAGTATTAGGTCTGAAGGAGTGAAGTGGAAACTATTGATGACATTACATGAACAGGTTTGTTCAAACAGATTGTTCACACCCGTTGCTCAAAACCATTCACCCCGTCACGTCAGACAGAGAAAATGAGCTGACAGCTTTGACAAGTGATATGATTGAAACCGGCGAGTGCCCTTTTTTCTGCCCGCCATTTGCAGGAAGGGAGATAATCGCGGGCTGTGCAAACTAGGTATGCGAGTGCAACGCAGTATTGCTTTTGTGGTGTGGTATAATACTTGGATACGGTTGGTGGAAGGAAAACGTCATCTCAGAGGCAGAAATCACTTTTGGTTTCACTGACTGGACTTCGCTGTGCTTGCATGAGCATCGTCTGTTCTCTTCTGGTGAGTGTTTTAATTTCTCTCTCTCTCTCTCTCTCTCTCTCTCTCTCTCTCTCTCTCTCTCTCTCTCTCTCTCTCTCTCTCATCTCTGCTAATACTCTTGGTTTGGTGTTGCTGATAGTGGTTGTGATTATATTTAGTCAAGTTTTGACTAAATATTTTAACATCGAGGGGGAATCGAAACGAGGGTCGTGGTGTATGTGCGTGTGTGCGTGCGTGTGTGTGTGTAGAGCGATTCAGACTAAACTACTGGACCGATCTTTATGAAATTTGACATGAGAGTTCCTGGGTATGAAATCCCCATACGTTTTTTTCATTTTTTTGATAAATGTCTTTGATGACGTCATATCCGGCTTTTCGTGAAAGTTGAGGCGGCACTGTCACGCCCTCATTTTTCAACCAAATTGGTTCAAATTTTGGTCAAGTAATCTTCGACGAAGCCCGGACTTCGGTATTGCATTTCAGCTTGGTGGCTTAAAAATTAATTAATGACTTTGGTCATTAAAAATCGGAAAATTGTAAAAAAAAATAAAAATTTATAAAACGATCCCAATTTACGTTTATCTTATTCTCCATCATTTGCTGATTCCAAAAACATATAAATATGTTATATTCGGATTAAAAACAAGCTCTGAAAATTAAATATATAAAAATTATTATCAAAATTAAATTGTCCAAATCAATTTAAAAACACTTTCATCTTATTCCTTGTCGGTTCCTCATTCCAAAAACATATAGATATGATATGTTTGGATTAAAAACACGCTCAGAAAGTTAAAACAAAGAGAGGTACAGAAAAGCGTGCTATCCTTCTTAGCGCAACTACTACCCCGCTCTTCTTGTCAATTTCACTGCCTTTGCCATGAGCGGTGGACTGACGATGCTACGAGTATACGGTCTTGCTGAAAAATGGCATTGCGTTCAGTTTCATTCTGTGAGTTCGACAGCTACTTGACTAAATATTGTATTTTCGCCTTACGCGACTTGTTTGTTTTTCTCTCCATCCAACTCATACAGCACTGCCTGACACACCGCAGCAGGCTTCTTGCAAGTCAAAAGTGAACATTGAATTGTCTGAATCGTTGATCGTGGGTCATTAACTCATGAAAAGTTCAACTGACGCAAACAAAACTATTGTACCATCGTTGTCCCTTTCATTTATTTGTTCATGTTATACATTCCATATTCCTTTTTAACGCGAACAAAAATTGATTGTTGCATTTGGACAAAAAAAGGGAGACAAAAAAGACACATAAAAAGACAGAAAGTAAAAAAGAAAGAGAAAAAGACTGAAACGAGAAAGAAACAAAATAATACGAAAGAACGAAGATTACAAAGAAAGAACAAGTCGCGTAAGGCGAAAATACAACATTTAGTCAAGTAGCTGTCGAACTCACAGAATGAAACGGAACGCAATGCAATTTTTCAGCAAGACCGTATACTCGTAGCATCGTCAGTCCACCGCTCATGGCAAAGGCAGTGAAATTGACAAGAAGAGCGGTTTAGTAGTTGCGCTGAGAAGGTTAGCACGCTTTTCTGTACCTCTCTTCGTTTTAACTTCCTGAGCGTGTTTTTAATCCAAACATATCATATCTATATGTTTTTGGAATCAGGAACCGACAAGGAATAAGATGAAAGTGTTTTTAAATTGATTTCGACAATTTAATTTTGATAATAATTTTTATATTTTTAATTTTCAGAGCTTGTTTTTAATCTAAATATAACATATTTATATGTTTTTGGAATCAGAAAATGATGGAGAATAAGATGATCGTAAATGTGAATCGTTTTATTAAAAAAAAAATTCCGATTTTTAATGACTAAATGTAAAAAGAAAGAAAGAATAGAGAAGAAACCTTCTCCGTAGATGAAGCAATTCCTTCATAGTATCAGTCAAGCCCTTCGCCGAACAGCAAATTGCGACAAAGCTTAGCAAAGGACGAGTGATGGCCATTATCTTTCGTGCTCAGCTCAGACCAATTCTATGACGACATCCTAGCGGATCAAGTCAATAGCCTATCGAAACAGTCTGGGTCTGTATAGTGAAGTGGTTGGTTGCTATGCCTGGAACGCCAAGAGAGAGCTCTCTCAGTACATCGAGGTTATGGTGTGGCCCGGGGATTTTCATTTTCATATTTTTATTACATTTAGTCAAGTTTTGACTAAATGTTTTAACATAGAGGGGGAATCGAGACGAGGGTCGTGGTGTACGTGTCTGTGACTGTGACTGTGTGTGTGTGTGTGTGTGTGTCTGTCTGTGCGTGTGTGTGTGTAGAGCGATTCAGACTAAACTACTGGACCGATCTTTATGAAATTTTACATGAGAGTTCCTGGGTATGAAATCCCCAGATGTTTTTTTCATTTTTTCGATAAATGTCTTTTATGACGTCATATCCGGCTTTTTGTAAAAGTTGAGGCGGCACTGTCACACCTTCATTTTTCAATCAAATTGATTGAAATTTTGGTCAAGCAATCTTCGACGAAGGCCGGACTTCGGTATTGCATTTCAGCATGGAGGCTTAAGATTTAATTAATGACTTTGGTCATTAAAAATCGGAAAATTGTAATTAAAATTATTTTTTTTATTAAACGATCCAAAATTACTTTTATTTTATTCTTCATCATGTTCTGATTCCAAAAACATATAAATATGTTATATTCGGATTAAAAACAAGCTCTGAAAATTAAAAATATAAAACTTATGATTAAAATTAAATTTCCGAAATCGTTTTAAAAACAATTTCATCTTATTCCTTGTCGGTTCCTGATTCCAAAAACATATAGATATGATATGTTTGGATTAAAAACACGCTCAGAAAGTTAAAACGAAGAGAGGTACAGTAAAGCGTGCTATGCAGCACAGCGCAACCGCTACCGCGCTGAACAGGCTCGTCACTTTCACTGCCTTTTGCACTAGCGGCGGACTACGGTCATTGTGAAAAAATGCAGTGCGTTCAGTTTCATTCTGTGAGTTCCACAGCTTGACTAAATGTAGTAATTTTGCCTTACGCGACTTGTTATGTTATGTTTTAGTTGGCGAATATGGATGGGATAGGTATGACTTTGTTTTGAGCAGAGGATGTTTTTTGTGTGTGAAATGTTCGAGAAAGCAGGTACAAATGGATTTGTTTGTTGGTGTGTTCGTATGTTTTCGGCGATATTTGAGTGGTTTGTTTCCTCTGTATTTCGTTAGGAGGTTGGTTGGTGGATATTTGGTTTGTTTTGCTTGCTTGTTGTTGATTTTGTTTTCAACAACAACAACAACAACAACAACAACAACAACAACAACAACAACAACAACAACAACAACAACTAGGGGAAAGCTGACGATGGGGGGAATATCTTCCGAAACTGAAAACTCTTTTTAACAAACCTATAAATGTGCAGTATCAAAAAACAAGAAAGGTAGGTTGTTGGAACGTTTGTTATTGACAAAACAATACATTCAAAAATTCAATAAATCATTCAATAATAATTTTGTCAATAACAAACGTTCCAACAACCTACCTTTCTTGTTTTTTTATTCTGAATTTTGGAACGTTGGCAGTCTCTTTGTTTTTGGATTTATTTTCTATAAATGTGCAGAAAGCAGACAGTGCAACCACCAGCTGTTCATCCCTTAATTAACGCTATTTTGCCTTTCTCCCACAGGATCATCATCTTAACACAACACTCCGGACCACCGTGTGTCAAGATGACGTCACGAATGGTGTCGACGCACGAGGTCAATCGACGTCACGAGGACAGGTTGCGCAGGCTGGAAGAACATCTCAACGCGGAACGCACGCGTGTGCGCAACAAACTGTGGGAAGAGACGCAGCGTCTTCAACACGATCTCATCCAACTGCAGATTCGAACCCCGAACACCACACACCGTGACGGTGGCAAGACCGCTAGGCCCCATACCAGACACGGTCTCGGTGCGCAGTTTGTGGAAAGACAATCTAGTACGGTTCATGATAATAATTTGTTATCTACACAACATGAGCAGAATAAGCGGCCAGTGCTGCGGAGTAGTTTACTGTCGAGAGCCAAAACACTGCCACCAGGCTTTGCCCTTTCTGCTGCGGGAGATACCGCAACAGCAGGCCAAATGGAGAAGAAAAGTCATGAGACAAATTCGGGGATTCATTCACAGCGAAAGTTTCGAGACCTGTTGAAACCTCCTCAACAAATCTCGGATGAAGTCCGGCCAATGGCCAGAGATACATGTACTGTCAGTGTATCTTGCAGAAATGACCAAAACGGTCAAGGCGAATGTGTAAATGTTCGTACGCGTAATCAGCATCAGCAAAATTATCAACAGCAGAAGCGATCAAATTGTGAAAGCGATGCCTCCTCTCCAGTGAGAGGTTCGTCATATTTGAGCAAAACAGGGAAGAGAACGGAACAATCAGGAGACCTTGCTACACCAAAAGAACCAAACTCTGACACAGAAATTTTCAACGCGGGACACATACCAAGTGATTTGCAAGAAGGGCCAATTCACAAAACGAGGAAAATGCTGCAAAGACAGCCTGCCCTGACCTCTGAGTCCATAGAGAATATGGAGGCTCAGAGCAAACAATCAACCCATCAGCACACGAGTTCTTTTGTAACACAAATCGAGCCTGAAATAGGAACGGTAAAGACTGAAGGACGGAACAGTATTCTAGAAGTTACACAGAAGGCTGGTAAAAAACGAGAAGGTTTACGACGCCCTTCGGTTCACAGTCATCACGATGTCGCCGTAAAACACTCGAGCACCTTAGAGAGGACACCCAAATTACTTGAACCAAGCAATACTAGAGAACTCCCAAAGCAACCCAGCGATGCCAACCAAAAAACTCTGCAGAACAGACTGGGAGCAGTTCTAATACATCACCAAAACACACTGCCCACAGAGAAGCTCCTCAAATCAACAGAACCCCTCAGCACCAGCGAACTCCCAAAGACACCTCAGCCAGGCAGCGATGTCCAGCATAACCAAGGTCTTCTCAGCAGACAAGACACCATCCTCAAACACCAGCAGAGCACGCTACCCACAGTGGAGGTCCGCGGTAACAGCGTGGAGTACTACTACCAGGGTGTACCAGGTCACTCCAAGAGCTTCAAACCCGACATCAAAACGCGAGCCCTGCTGCGAAAGACCAGTCAGATAACCAGCACTCTCAGATACCTTCAGGTTCGACAGGACAGTCGCTCGTCTCCAAACTCCTCTCAGGACAAAGAAGATGGGGAGGGGGAGGAGGAGGAGGAGGAACACGAGGACGATTCCCACGACGACGATAATGTTCACAAAAGTGACCGGGATGAGATGAGAAAGGAAGAGTTTGAAAACATACTGAAAGGCTGGTCAAAGGTAGCGACGAAGAGGCAGAAGAAAATCAAAGACGTCCGACGGAAGGCGAAGATGAGGTCCGTCTTGATGATGAAGAGCGCTATGAAGAAGAGAGAGCACAGTGTAGTGCCGGACCCCGAAGACCGTTCCCTGTCCGGCTGGCAGCTGCTGAGGTTGTACCGCATCTGGAGCAACGCCACAACCAGGCCTGTGTGGGCCACCGGCGAGTACCAGCGTCGGAGACAGCAAGATGGCGAAGACTACCGCATCCGCCAAGGTCAAGGTCAAGGTCCTTCCAAGCCCACGGACCTTCAGACCACCGTCCTGCAAGCCATGAGCGCCGGAACAGTCACGAAACAAGCAGGGGTGAATAATCCCGAAACCAGCGTGGGCATAGCCACGAAAAAGTGGGCCAGGTCGTCCAAGTCGGTCGTGACCTCAGATCAGCTGTCGTCCTTGACCTCAAAAACAACCCCGACGTCTCACGGTCACATTTCTCACCAAGTCTCTTCCCTTTCTGACAAGAACAACTCACTTACATCTCGACATTTCTCCAAGGTCGCAAACACTTTGTCAACCCATAGCAACAAGACCAGGGGTCAGTTCAAGGGCAGCGGTCGTCTGGTCGCCAACGTTACGACCTTGAGAGGGAGCACACCGTTCAGTCCAGGCAGGAAGGAGGAGGTGGGACGAGAGATGCATATGTCGGTGGGGAACATGGTTCTGTCCACGGGCCTGACCGGTACTGTGGCCAAATCAAGGAGACGGCCTGATTTCTTCGTCAAAACTGATGACTCCTACTAGACTGTGTGGAGGTGATCGTGAGACTTGGCGTCGTGTTAAGGTGAGGCTGTGTGTGAGTGTGTGTGTGTGTGTGTGTGTGTGTGTAGTGTGTGTGTGCAGTGTGTGGGGGTGGGTGTGTGTGTGTGTGTGTGCGCGTGAGTGTGTGCGTGCGTGCGTGCGTGTGTGTGCGTGTGTGTGTGTTTGCAATGACACCAACAATGGTTTGCCACATCATTTTACTTGATGTTACCACAGCAAAATGTTCTTCAGACTTAGCTCAAGTTCGCGAACTCGGATTTGGAATCAAGTACACTAACTCTATCATCTTAGCTCTCTGCAGAACAACCTTCGTTACTTCCCTTGCTTATTTCATTGCCCTTCTCTTTGACCTACCAAACTCGCCACGCGTCCTCGCTGGTAAAGACTTCGGCACCACACGTTTTCCCTCCCTTTCCGAGAGTGCAACTCGTGGCCGATATCGATCGGGCAAAATCGATTTCACTTGCAGCGTTATGTGCCAGGCCAGCCGACGTTTGTTTGTGGAAATGAAAGCTGCTTTCAGTCAAATTTGTCACTGAGCCTCGGGCTATTCTTTTGCATAGCCGTCATAGGGGACTTGCTCGTCTGAGACCAGTCTTTGGATCAGTCATAGCAACGCTGGAGGTTGTTGTTGTTTGTGTGTATGTGTGTAAGTGTGTGTGTGTGTATGTGTGTGTGTGTGTGTGTGTGCGTGTGTATGTGTGTGTGTGCGTGCGTGCGTGCGCGTCTCTGTGTGTGTGTGTGTGTGTGGGTGTGTGCGTGTTTCTTGTCTCTGAGCTTTTGGAACCTTCTTTTCTTTACCGTGACAAACCTTAACAATGTAAATAGTTTCAAACACGAAGTCTGCCAATCAAGAATGAACACACAATTTAATCGGCCCTGAATAGCCAAAAAGCGACATGAAAAATCATCAACCAGCCACAAACTATAAAGCAGAAGCAGAAGCTCTCATGCATCAAGGCATTGATGAGGCCAAGGACAAACAGAGATGACTACCACACAATGTCCAGAGAGCAGCAAGTCAACCTCATCAGGCTGCGTACTGGCCACAACAGGCTCAATGCTCACATGAACCGAAAGTTCAAGCTGGCGCCATCACCAACCTGTGCCTGCGGTCAAGAGGACCAAACAGCGGAACACATCTTACAGCGATGTCCCTTACTAGATGAGGAACGAAAAGAAGTGTGGCCGTCACCAACTCCCTTGCAGACCAAACTATACGGCAGTCGACAGGAGTTGGAGAAAACGACAACATTTATCACCAGTGCTGGACTGATTGTGTAACCTCTGCGAACGCCAAGAAGAAGAAGATCAACCAGCCAACTCTATGTCTGCCGACTTTCCATGGCACAACAACGAACACGGGCAGCTGGGCAGTGAAATAAATGCTATACATGTAATAGCTCCTGATAATTCCTGACGGCCGAACCGCTTACCGTAGTCTCAGGGTCGGTTCTCCCACTGAGTGACTGACGCATCGTTACGTGGTATACCTACCTATTTTCTTTTCCTCGCTGGTTATACGCTTGTGAAGGAATCGGTTCCTTTACCTTAAAGGCACAAGCGTCGTCTGCTACGAAAAAGACGGTTTGCGTGACACCTTTCCGGGCTTTTCTTTTTTCAAACTTTCAAAACTTCGATTTGTACTGATCTTGTCTTGATGAAAAAAGAATTCTTTTATGATTTAAGAATGTTTGTGTAACAACCTGTCAATTTATTATCTAGATTTTAAAAGCTAGTTCTAGCGCCAAAACGAGGCGCCTGATTTGTTGATCAGAGGGTCCACGAAAATAATTTCTTTGAAAATTGCTCGCTCTTTAGGATGTTCTCAAGCGGTGAGTGTTTATACGAAAGGGTGTTTGTACCGTGTGTTAAAGCCTGACAGTATCTGTGATGATTTACGGGAGGCTTACTGTGCCCGGCTTTAACATGGCATTTCATGATTGATGTCAAAATGTTCGCCCCAAAAAATCGCATGACCGAGTGACTGTCATGTCCTGTAGCACGCAGAGATAGCCATTTAGAAATACGATATCAGAATGCGTGCAGGTGCGTGCACTCAGACATCTCATTAAGGGTTTGTTGTAATCATTCACGGTATGGGGTATGCCGTCGCACGAATCTCTCTCTCTCTCTCTCTCTCTCTCTCTCTCTCTCTCTCTCTCTCTCTCTCTCTCTCTCTCTCTCTCTCTCTCTCTCTCTCTCTGAGTTTCTCTCTCTATCTCTCTCCCTATTACCTATTATCCTAGTTAAATAAAGAATTATCATTGTCATTTACCCTCTCCTCTCTCTCACTTCGATGGGAAGATAAACCCTGCCTTGAGTGGACAACTTCATACAGACAACACTGTGACTTGTAATCTGCTGTCCGTTGTTTTAATTCAGTATCAAATAAATATAAGATATAAAACGGCATGCGCCCTTGCCATGAAGGGACCCCTTTTAATGAATGGGCACTGTAGATCGGTCCACAGATGTCAAGTAGCACTGTCACACGGATGTTAATTCAAACCAGGATAATCAATAAAAAAAACGTGTTGTTTCTCAAACACTAGCTTAATAAGTGATCATTTCCTGTCAGTCTGATTGCAACAATAAAAGAGCTTCTTCCGCTTTCTTAAGTATTTCTTCCTTCCCGAATCAAGTTAATCACATCACTGTGTAAAACCACCACAGATATATCCAGAATTGTATGTACACACAAACACACCAATGACCATCCTTCCACTAAAATACATACCAAAATTCCGAGCAGCCTGGCAGCTGTCTGTGCATAGTAGGGGAGACCGGGGCTAGTCCGCCCTCGATCGGGGCACATCCGTCTTTGTCTGTTTATTCTTACGTTTGCACCTTTTAGTCATTCACACCATGTGAGAGTGGTGTCCCTTCTTCCCGCCATATCCTGCCGAAGTTCCGAGAGGTTGCGCGCCCGGCATATATCGTGAGTACAGATCACAAAAAGTGTTTTTCTTAATTTTTGTAACATGAATGCATAGGAGTTGACTTAGGTTTTGATGCATTACCTCTGAGAACAAATACTTAGTCTTGGTGTCGAGTGAAAGTGCGTTAATTAAGGTCGAGTTCTGACGAAAGTTTTGCCGCTTCTTCCTTCCCATGCTGTGCTCGCTATCTGGCACTAGAGTTGCCTGCCCGTGCGGCAAGTCCGCCTATTTGTCATGGGGCATGTTCGCCATGAAGAATGTGCAGGTGTGGGGAACAGTCCAGTTTACATCTGCCATAACTGTGACTCTGATGGTGACTCCATCTATTCTCGATGGTAAAGATTGCAGATTCATGTCTAAAAAAGACTGACGCCGATTTGTGTTACATTCTTTCGACATTCTTTTGTATTTTGTCATTGGCATTTTTGAACCTAAATATTGAAGGGAATTAAAAAAGCTTTCCCACTGATCGGGTGCTTGTTTGACTGACTGTGTGTGCGTGCGTGCGTGCGTGTGTGTTTAGCTTGCCCACTACTAGTCTTGTAGGCTACCTACTATGGGATGAGAGCGGCGGACTTGCCCCACCCTGTAGGTGGACTTACTACCCCGACTTACCCCGACTTGGGGCAAGTTCGCCTACGTTAGGGTAGGTCTACTTAAAGCAGTATGTACAACAAATGTTCATGCGCACATAAAAACTGTCTGCACATTGATATCAGCTACACATTTGTCTTGATGTAAAATTAAAAAATCAGTCTTCTAGTTCATCAAACTCGCCAGTTATGCTACCAAAAGCATAAAAGTAGGCAGACTAGCCCCGGTCTCCCCTATGATATTTTTGGTGCTAGAATAAGTTCGCAGGTTGACATTGGTGTCACTGACTTACGAAACTCGACACACAAAAATGTCACTCTGTTCAGGAAGGAAACCGATGATTTTTGGTGTGTGTCTGACTGACTGAGTTTAATGGGCGCATGCTCTTATCAAATAGGAAAACGAATCTGAGGACTTTTAGACGGCTACACGAGAAGATAGTTAACTTTAACGGTCCACAGAGTATGACTGACATGCACAAGCACACATTTTTATCGAACCGGCATAAGCACAATGAAAATGGTGCTTCAACTAATCCCGAATTGCTTCTCCACAATAGGTTAATAAACGAGCGTTTCCTGTCCTAATTGGAACAATGGAAGGACTTTACTTTCTTCCGTTTTCTTAATCAGATTGTGGGTTCAACACTCAATAGTTTGAGCAATTGTTTCTATCTTGCAGGAAAAGCTAATCTATAGTAATTGCTTGTATGCGTGCCGCCTCTCAACAGCTTCGTGTGTATGGAAAGCCGTTTGGCTCATAACCTTTACACGTGTAAGAAATAAGTCATACACGTGTAAGAAATCGATTTCAAACACGTGTGTTAAATCAGAGGTGCAGGAAAACTGGAATCGGAAAATATATGACTTGCAAAGCTCTGTTATTACTGCATAGAATGTCTACCGCGATTAAAAAAAATAAAAAATGTAAAAGTATAAAGGTTGAGAGAAATTACAGTAAATATAATGTGCATGATCATTTTCTAACAGAGATAAAGTGCAGAATTACTGTAACGACGAACATCTGAAGAAGAACGACAACTCTTGTAGCACCATTCTACCTTTTCGTTCGGTCGTTGTTTTTATAAAATCTCTGAAAATGTAATTTTGACTTGGGTGACTTCGTCCGCCATTGTTTTTCATGTGGATTCCCAGTCCGGGTTTTTGAGTCGCTTAACCACGTGACTCCTACATTTGATGCACGTGTAATAAATAATTCATACACGTGTAAGAAATAATTACTACACGTGCAAGAAATAATTCAGACACGTGCATAAAATAAAAGTATTTATAACACGTGTATTAAATAATTAACGCACGTGTAATAAATAATTAATACACGTGTAATAAATACTTTTATTTATGCACGTGTATGAATTATTTCTTACACGTGTAGCCTAAAGGTTATGAGCCAAACGGCTTTCCATACACACGAAGCTGTTGAGAGGCGGCACGTATACAAGCAATTAGTATAGATTAGCCTTTCTTGCAAGATAGAAACAATTGCTCAAACTATTGAGTGTTGAACCCACAATCTGATTAAGAAAACGGAAGAAAGTAAAGTCCTTCCATTGTTCCTATTTCCGGCCATACGTGTGTGTGTGTGTCACAGTAGCTAAAAAAAAAAAGTCGAGATGGAAAACTTCATACTGAAGGCACAGGCCCTGGCTCTATTCACCGTGCACCTTTTACGTGATTAATCCGAGTACGGGGAAAATGCAAATTGAATGCAAAGAAAAGTGCTTTGCCCTCGAAAACCCACTCGTTCAAGTGGTTCGATAGATACTGACACGCAGATAGCGTGACCTTGACACACTGTGAACAGACAGACAGACAGACGGACCGACACACAGAGAGAGTGGCAGAGAAACAGTAAGTCACACATAAACATACACACACACACACACACACACACACACACACACACACACATCATAAGACCCTGCAGGTTGCGAGGACACTAGATTCAAACGTACCGCCTAATGCGCGTTGCGTGTCACAGTCATGATCGATACGGCAGGAGTGAACTACAATGGATGGATCATGATGTCGTAATCATGCGTCAAATCGAGAGAGAAAACTATTCGAGAGTGTGTTTGAGTGTGTTTGAGTGTGTGTGTGTGTGTGTGTGTGCGCGCGAGTATGCGCGACTGCGGCGTGCGTCCCGGCATGTGTCCGTCTGCATGTGCGCGAGTACTTCAGTCTACTCCATCTGCCAGTGGGTGTGTGAACTACACCTTTTCACAACGCATGCATTGACTAATTAAGAAAAAACTAACTTTCGGTCATGGGACTATGAAAAATGATAGATGACTCGTTGATCGGGATCAAGCCATGCAGTACCGTGCGCAACGGGAGAAAGTACATCGTAAAATGTGTGGTATGCACAGTGCAACGGGCAGGAATGTATACCCACCATAGTGCTTGCATGACCCCGAGATAGAGAGTTATCGCTGAAATAATACTCCCTTCAGTGTAAAAATACTCCCTCTGTTACCATTTACGGAAAGTTAGACAGTTTTATATGGTGTAGCAGAGGGTTAGGGTGGGTTTCGAGTAGGCACTGCGAGGTAGGTAAGTTTAAAAAAAACCTGTGATGTGTGTACACAGTGCATTTACAGCTTTTAAAGCTGCGACAAAAACATTTTGAGAGAAGGGGGTACAGAAAGGGGGAGAGAGGGAGGAAGTGGCAGGGAGTGGGAGACAGAGAGGGGAGGGATGGAGGGAGAGAGTGAGAGAACGGAGACTGAGAGAGAGACTAGTCATTTTCAAGGAGCACTGTTACCAATGATTTGACAATCAATCAATCAATCAATATGAGGCTTATATCGTGCGTATTCCGTGGGTACAGTTCTAAGCGCAGGTTGTTTTTTGTTTGGGTTTTTTTTTACACACACACACACTACATGTACCTCTCACACACAAATTACAACACAATATCATTTTTTGTTCCTGCAGGATTTAGTGCCAGGCAGTTGAATAAAACAGCAAAGGCACCTGCGAGATATAGAGAGCTGCGTAATCATTTTGTGTGAAATTGAAAACAACAACAACAATATCAAAAACATAATTCATCAATCAGCAAAATGAAATTGTAAAAATAAACATACATAACATATTTAAGTATGGCTGCTTTAAGTTACTTTAACTTAATATGGCAGATTTTCAGGAAAAATACTAACAATTATTGTTACACCAATGAATTGAATGAAGATGTAGTTGATATATTCTTTCAATACAGTGTCCTAATTAACCAGAAAAAAAAGCAAAAGGCAAGAAAAGTTAAAATACTTGTCAACAGTTGAGCTAGACCAACACATTGACATTGGCAAAAAATGTTGATGTTTACAGAAACGGCCAAACACAAGCCTGTTTGGTCAAGTCTGAAATACTTTGATTGCTTATGGCATACCCTGTTTTAAAAAAATAAGAGTTAAAAAAAGACAATGAGCGTGAGTTTGCGTTGCACAGGGCATATTGTGCTGGGGATTTAACTAAGAGCAAAGAACATAAAAGAGAAAACTTTGTGCATACTGGTCAATCACAAACAAACTTCTAACAGAAAAAAAGTGATTTATAAAAATGTCATAAATGTAAACGCATAACATTATCAAAAGAATATGAAAGAACACTTGCAAATGAATCAAAAGCATTTATTGTTGCAATTTTGTGCGGTAGAAGATGTAGGCAAATTAAATCATCAAATTACTTGCCATGGGTATTACGCGGTGATTTGTCTTTGTGTAAAACTATTTTCAGATTGTGCATTTTCTGAGCAAATCAAGAACAAATTGAATCAACCAGAAGAACAAAGAAAGATTAGCAAGAAACAGGAAAAAAGAAACATTTTTGTAAAGAAAAACAAAGAAAGTATGAAAAAAGATAAATATTCTTCTGCATTAAATTCTGCCATAAAAAAAAATGAATACATGTAATAAGAAAAAAACAAGTTCGGTTTTCCATTGGACGTGTGCTTTGACATTTGCTTGTTTCAGTGGGGTCAAAATTGTTACTCAATAACTGAAGTAGTATTACGCACACATGGTACTTTTCAGTTACTGTAAAATGTTTACAGTACACATTTTACAGTAACTGAAAAGTACCATGTGTGCGTAATTAACTGAATTAGTTTGAATAATACAAAACAAGGTGGGATTTTTGTTACTGTGTTGAACTTAATTAAGCACTGGTAACAACATTAAGCATTCATCAAGTTATTTTGTCAGTGCGACAAAAGAAATCACAGTATTTAACAATCACTTTACATACATATTATTGTCTGGAAAAAAAGCAACTGAAACAGTCTCTCTCTCTCTCTCTCTCTCTCTCTCTCTCTCTCTCTCTCTCTCTCTCTCTCTCTCTCTCTCTCTCTCTCTCTCTCTCTCTCTCTCTCTCTCTCTCTCTCTCTCTCTCTCTCTCTCTCTCTTTGCACAAAGTCACAAAATACAACTAGGCATGACTTTGCAGAGCTCGATCATACCACATAATGTAATACAACCCAAATATTATTCACTTTCACAATCTTGGAATGAATATATGTACAATGAAGTATAAAACGCAAACACATCCTAAAGCATGTACTCTTCACCCACTCAAACACACACCTTCAGACCGGCACGGTTGGCCTAGTGGTAAGGCGTCCGCCCCGTGATCGGAGGTCGTGGGTTCGAACCCCGGCCGGGTCATACCTAAGACTTTAAAATTGGCAATCTAGTGGCTGCTCCGCCTGGCGTCTGGCATTATGGGGTTAGTGCTAGGACTGGTTGGTCCGGTGTCAGAATAATGTGACTGGGTGAGACATGAAGCCTGTGCTGCGACTTCTGTCTTGTGTGTGGCGCACGTTATATGTCAAAGCAGCACCGCCCTGATATGGCCCTTCGTGGTCGGCTGGGCGTTAAGCAAACAAACAAACAAACACACCTTCGGCAAGATTATCAGGAAAACAGATAAAAATAATATACTTTTCACTTTCTTTCTTTCTTTATTTGGTGTTTAACATCGTTTTCAACCACGAAGGGTTATATCGCGACGGGGAAAGGGGGAAGATGGGATAGAGCCACTTGTCAATTGTTTCTTGTTCACAAAAGCACTAATCAAAAATTTGCTCCAGGGGCTTGCAACGTAGTACAATATATTACCTTACTGGGACTTTTCACTTTGATTTCAAAGACATATGCAAACTAATTGCAAACATATTCAGCATCATCATATTTGCAATTCAAATGAGAGTACATAAGAGGCAGAGAGGTGAAGAGAACGAAAACTTCCAAGTAGTAAACTGACTTCCCTTTAATTATTTGTGAACCCTTTCACCCACGGTAAGAAAATAAAAAATAAATATTGTAAACCAAAATATTGTAGTCTCAACAAAACTGAACCAAGTCCAAAAGGAAGTAAAGTAACTTTTGAAATGTAAGCCAGCAAAATGTCCAAAACAAATCTGGTCTGAAGTTAATAATCTTTGTCAAAGTTTATTCACTACTGTATTAAATCAGTTAAAATTTTACCCTTTGACTAAAACTGTTACGTAACAAATCACTACTATGCTGACTTGCATTCTGTTATTTTTGGCTCACGTAAGTGTAGCCTATGCGATGATAAACTTTGTCTGTCTGTGCGTGCGTGCGTGCGTGCGTGCGTGTGTGCGTGATAGAAACTTTAACATTTCCGAGTCTATGGATAAAGCTCGCATAAGAAGATTACGTCTCGGTCAAAAGTGTTTGACGTGTGTGATAGAAACTATTTGAAGACGTCACATTATGACGTAAGAGGGTTAGACGTCACGCAAAGGAATTACTGAAAGTCTCGGTCATTGTTATTGTGAGCGGGCCGAGACTAATTGGCAGATCCAGGGTCTCCCTTTCTTGCACAGTTTCACCTATGCTTACTTTGTGTGTGTGTGTGTGTGTGTGTGTATGTGTGACAGAGTGATTGAGTTTGTGTTACTGTTTGTCGATTTCTTACGTGAGCCGTGAAGGCTTCGCCTCTTGTTATATTTTTGCCAACTAGTTCAATGTATAAGGATCTTCTGTTGCATTGAGTGACACATATTCAGTTTTCTTATCCTTTACACCTCTACCCCCAACCACCCCCCTCCCCCCTTCCCTAACCAATCCCAAAACAATTGGCATTTTCAAATTCCACATCTGACTTGGCATTAGGTATAACAGTTTCCTTGAAACCCTATAAAAAGTGCATTGAAGATTTGAATTTCTAATGTACTAAAGTGTGACTAAACAAAAAAAAGTATTAAAAAAACCCACTTTAAATGCACTCTTTCTTGGAGCATGAATACAATCCTTTTGGTATTATTTTTAGTTACAACAAAACTTCTTTTTTTTAAATAATAAATACAGACTGTTATTGCTTACTGTATGGTAGAATCCAGATGTTATCAAACTGAGTAAGTGCACCAATGAAAATCATAAAAGAGAGAGAGAGAGATTTCTTGCAGGTTTTCAGCATGAATATTGCCTGTTTCATTGCAAGCTGTCATATATATTAAACACGATAATGAAGTTGTTCCAAATTAACAGGCATGCATGGACACTCACACAGTACCATTCACAGAAAATGCACATGCACATTATCTTTCAAAAGGATACTGAAATATCAAAACAGTCGGTCCTTCAGATGACATATAGCACACAACACAAGCATTAGAATAAAAGAAAATTAAAAAAATAAACTAACAAAAAAGAGATAGATAAACTCAGATAGTCTATACTTATCGTGAGCATGCAACTGTTCTCCAGATATATTGAGTGTTTAGCCAGTTCAAGTTATCTTTCTAACCATTCAGTCCTTTGAGCTCGATCCTTGCCACACACACAAAAAACAGAAAAAAAGGTTGCATGAGTTACGGTCCACGAGTTTGTGCCAGATTTATACTTTCATAATTACACGTTTACTCAGCAACAGTGCTGACATTTCTGTACTGTTATTACAAAAAATCATATCACTGCTGACTCACTTTCCACATAATTTCCGAAGTCCTGTTTAAGGACACTCCTAAAATAACTGCATCTATATATATATACATGAAATGTCCTTTGACCTAAGTTCAGCTTTCAAAGACAAACCCACCACCCCCACCCACCCAACCTACAAGATGCATATATAGCCCCTTATAATAAGCAAAAGAAGAAATTATTCATGATGGTTTAAGAATGTTCCCTTTTCAACACAGAAGGAATTACCTGGCACATTATAATATATGTATGCACTAACTATGATGTTCCTTCAATATGGTATAAAACACTGTCTGTTCATAGGTTGTGTTACATGTATGTGCATTTGATAAGCAAGTACTCTTCTTATGAGTACAATACAAAACATGACTAATAAGACTAGAGTATGACTAAAAAGAGTATGCAAGGTTGAATGTTCAAGACAGAATTGACTAATACCATACTGCTTCAAAACCATTGAAGACTCAAAATGAGCTGTCACGCTGCTGCTTGGCTAATTCAAAGAATATGGCACCTCAAGAGAGTCAAACAATTAGAATGATACTCTCACTGTACTAATAATACATTCAAAACTGATGGATCCAAAATCAGGACTTGAGAACATTCAACTTTTTTTAGTTTTGATACAACAGTAAATCACATTTTCCGTGATCTGTGCCATTGCATATACAGAATGACCCTAGCATTTAATAAACAATCCGTTCAGTTCGAGCTAGATCCATATTTGAATGTACTCTAAACTTAAAAGACCCACTTCTCTATTCCACGAGTTTCATTACTTTCCCAAACCTGGTTAGCGATTATAAGTGCAATCAAGACAGGACGAAGCAAAGAACGCACCTGATGTTACATAAAAGCCTCAGTGCAGGCTAGGTGATGAGGATTGGCTGGTCCCCTGTGTGTTTGCTTATCATTCAACGGATGTTTTCTCGCACTTGTTCTTACCTGATCTTTAAAAGTGATTTTTGCACAGGTAGATGGGTTTGGACTGGTGTGGTACTGTGCAAGTAGGGATGGACCTTGAACGATGGCCTGCATGTTGTTTTTGGAAGAAGGGAAAAGGGGGCAAGGGTAAGAGAGAGAGAGAGAGAGAGAGAGAGAGAGAGAGAGAGAGAGAGAGAGAGAGAGAGAGAGGGGGGGATTTTCTTCACCTAACATACGCGTATTCAGTAACATTCCTTCAATATCCACTTTGCTTAAAACACAATTCAACTCAGACATTATTAACTGATTGCAAACGCCTGTGAAAAAACAGACTGACGGCACAATCTCGTTTCACAGTCAGCGCGGGCCAATATGAACACAGGGAGAGTCAGACTGATAGCTGAGCAAAGGTTTGTTCACAGGCCGGACCCCTTTTCTGCTCCCTAGCTAGCTGTCCTTTTATAAAGCCACTGTTGTGACATGGGGGATTTCCTTACAGCACTTGTAAGAACTGGATAATTCAGACAGCCTTTTCTCCCTTTTCTTATATTGTGTTCGGTTTAAGAACTGGGTAAAATAGAGTCTCTTTCTTGTTGCTAACATTAAAATAACAATTCTGGCTGCTCATTAACAGATCATGAACTAATTCTAACCAAAGGGTGCAAAACGTGTCCATCAGAATGACATATTTAATAGTAAAACAATTCTACCCCCCCCCCCCCCTTTCCTACCCACCCTCACATTGCACACACATGTCCCTACAACCCCTTCTTAATTAACACTTGTTGTTTTTTTGGAAATTGTTTTTGGAGCCAACACAAAATTGGTGTTACATGGCTCCTTCTTCCAACATTCTAAGACACAAAACAACCAAGTTTACCTTTTCTTCTCTCATGTTAGATATATATTTACCCAGAATTACTCATCACTACGAGCAAATTAAGTGCTTAATGCACATCATATCAAACTACAGAACTGATGAGAAAGGCTAACCTGTCTCAACTTGACTCTGTTTCACACTGCAGCTGGTCAGACACAAGATGAAACAAACAAAGATCACAGTTACAGCTGGCTTTGCATTGTTTTTGCTCATAATTTATTTGTTTATTAGCGGCAGAATGTTTTTGCATGTGAATTGTATTTTTCTCACTTGAAATGCAATGCACACAAAAATTAAAGAGGGGAAAGAAGATCATGAAAACAGCAAGCCACTCTCCCTATTTCCCAAGGGACAAGGTGGGAATTAATTTCAAATTGCATGATTATTCTTATGCTAAGCAGAATTTTATTCATTAAGTCAGAGACAATACATTCAAAATCATTTGCACCATTAAAGCAGTGCATCAGAAAATTGGTCCATTTTAAGGCAAAATAAATCATAATAAAGCACTTAAAACTGAATGAGCGACAAACATTAACAGATGAAACGTGCGAACTTGACCAATTTGATTACAATTGGTGTAAAATCACTTGTAAAAAACAAAGAAATAAAAATACAACACTGTACACAATCGCACAAATGAGTTCATCTTAAGTCTTATTTGCAAGCATCACACAACTTATCAGCATTCTTTTCAGGCCCGTCAGTCTCCGGGGATCTATTCATGTCATTCAGTGCACAAATCTGAATGCAGTTGGAGATGAGGGCCGAAATGCACAAGAAAGTTACAAACCGGGTGCAGTCAGTCGCAATGTTGGATTGGTTGAAATTGAGATTTGTTGTGATTTCAACGAATCAGCCCCCCGAGGTTTGTTCTCACCTGTTCGAGTTTCACCCACTTTCACTTCGGCCCCCTCGCGGGTTAGGGGGAGTCCCATATTGGTTGGGACGAGAAAGAATTTACCCGATGCTCCCCAGCATGTCGTAAGAGGCGACTAACGGATTCTGTTTCTCCTTTTATCCTTGTTAAGTGTTTCTTGTATAGAATATAGTCAATGTTTGTAAAGATTTTAGTCAAGCAGTATGTAAGAAATGTTAAGTCCTTTGTACTGGAAACTTGCATTCTCCCAGTAAGGTAATATATTGTACTACGTTGCAAGCCCCTGGAGCAAATTTTTGATTAGTGCTTTTGTGAACAAGAAACAATTGACAAGTGGCTCTATCCCATCACTCCCCTTCCCTCCGTCGCGATATAACCTTGAACGGTTGAAAACGACGTTAAACACCAAATAAAGAAAGAAACTTTCACTTCGTGCACCCCGGTCCAGGTGAACTAGGAACACATCACGTTGCTTCCTGACCACACATAGTGATACCATGTCATTCTGATTGATACCTCATATATTAGGAAACAGCTCCATCCCTACTTCACATATATATTACATGTGTGCTTTGCGAAGTAGTCTCTTTCTGGAGCGCTGGGCCGGGCTAAGAAACTCTGCATGCCCGCCTCTATTACGTTTCACCAGCACAGAGTTGAATATATCACAGCTGCTTGAAAAATCGACTGTAACTTAGTAGTTGCTTCAGAACTGATCTACATCCAAACAACTTAAGTTCTGTCAGTACAGAACTGAAACATAGCAGTTGCTTAAGCTACCTATACCCTGCCGGTGGTTAAAACTTTTTAACAGAGATTTTCAAGTATTCCAGCGGACTCGTATTCCACAGTTAATCTCGAAGAAATGTTAAGAGGTACTAATCCCAGTGTTCTTCTCAGAACTCAGTCTTTGGTGCATTCTTTTTTACCTGATGCATTGTTCTGACCCCTTGCCGGTCGACCCTCGGATAGTTTTGATGTGTATGAGGGCTTCTGACAGAACAAAGTTTCTGTAGCCAGGGCATTTTGACCCATGCATATTTTCAATCCATGTGATTGTCCAACTGACCTACTGCCATCTGCATCTGGGAACAACACTGTTATTTCATCACAATCTCTTTTCTCAAAATGAAAGTCTAAGTGCTTTGCTTGTTGTTGTGCTACCAGATACTCACAGAAACCACACATCTGTCACAGTTCTTGGCACTTTTCACAGGAGAGCGTGCTAACATGTTCACGTTCACATTTCACTTCATATATTACTTTTGCACGCATGAGTTTGCACATAGTTTGTGTTCATTTATACAGTGAAATCCTCCCTGATTCACTAAAATAGTCAACTGCTCTCATAACGTGTCACACCAAGCCTCATGTATGCTTAGTATTCATTCACACACTCATGCAGTATGATCCAAATTCACTCCGAGATGACTTGCAGTCTTGCATCAACGGTCCTCAGGGTCCTGTCCATTCAAATCTTTGTGTTGCTCTCAAACATTCTTGACACCTAGGCCAAGATGAACATTCCATTTAGTTCCTTGGCAGTATTCAAGCACTCTGTCTAGAGGCAGTTCACAAATATCTTCGTGTTGTTTTTCTGCAATCAAAGTCTCTTTATATTTCATTTTCATATACACAGATTCACGCAGTTGGTTCCTGGCATATATATACAACCTTGAGTCCAGCACACCGAATCCGCTACAAAAACGTAGCAATATTCACAGTCTCAAATGATCTTCAATGATGCTGCATCACTCCTCCGTAAAAAAAAAAAAAGTAAAAAAAAGCAGCATTCTTTCACACATGCACTCAAAATCCTCCCATCCCCCTCCCTACCCTAATAAAAAAAATCATCAAAGAATTGTACACTTTCTTCTTTGTTTCTTTTCAGGCTTGACGTCATGGGGGTCCAAGACTGCCAACATGGCCTCGTCAAACACGTCCTTCAGGCATTGCTTGGTCAACGCACTGCACTCCGAGTACCCGTAAGCTCCGATCCTCTTAGCGAACCTCTCCCCTTCTTCTTGAGTCACGGGTTTCTGTCGTCGTTTGGCCAGCTTCAGCTTGACCTGTTCATCTTCGCGGAGGTCGATTTGAGTTCCCACGACGAGGAAGGGGCACTTGGGGAGAGCGTGACGGATCTCCGGCACCCACTTGTGCTCCAGATTCTTCATGGACTCCGGCATGACGACGGAGAAGGCCGTCAGAAAGACGCTGGTCTCCGGGTACGATAGCATCCTCAGGCTGGTGTACTCCTCCTGTGGGAATGAGAGGGTTATGTTTTAAGTTTAGTGGTGTTACTTCATCATTGCTGAAATGTATAAGTACTGAACGAGCTAAACTCTGTAATTATCCTGTGGGGTTGACAGGGTTTGAGTGAAAAGATAGATAGGTGTTTTGGAATGGACTTTAACATTGCGTTTGAAATTATTTGATTAATCTTGTTACTCCTCCTTTGGAATAGACGGTTACAGGCTAGTAGGGTAGGAAGTTGAAATGATTGATGTTTGTAAAGGTGTTACTTTTAGCAAAAACGTCATTATTGTGTAACAGATTTGTTCTATTAATTTTCAGACTGGGTTGAAAAAAACATACAGTACTGTATGTGATCCAAAATAATTAAACGCGTGGCCAAAAGTGTCCATACATTACAGATGCACTTTGGTGGCAGAAAAACAGATTTGTTGTATTGTGTTATTCAGACTGGGTTAAAAAAAACAAGTCGCGTAAGGCAAAATTACTACATTTAGTCAAGCTGTCGAACTCACGGGATGAAACTGAACGCACTGTATTTATTCACTAAGACAGTACAGCTTCGTCAATCGCCGCGTGAAGGAAATCGCTCGCCTTCCACGTGCAAAACGTAGTGATATTGACACGCCAGATTAGCGCGGTAGCGTATTGTGCTAAGCAGTACTCTTGCTAACTTTCTGAGCTTGTTTTGAATACAACCTATCATATCTATATGTTTTTGGAATCAGGAAATTTCTTTTCTTTCTTTATTTGGTGTTTAACGTCGTTTTCAACCACGAAGGTTATATCGCGACGGGGAAAGGGGGGAGATGGGATAGAGCCACTTGTCAATTGTTTCTTGTTCACAAAAGCACTAGTCAAAAATTTGCTCCAGGGGCTTGCAACGTAGTACAATATATTACCTTACTGGGAGAATGCAAGTTTCCAGTACAAAGGACTTAACATTTCTTACATACTGCTTGACTAAAATCTTTACAAAAATTGACTATATTCTATATAAGAAACACTTAACAAGGGTAAAAGGAGAAACAGAATCCGTTAGTCGCCTCTTATGACATGCTGGGGAGCATCGGGTAAATTCTTCCCCCTAACCCGCGGAGGGTAATCAGGAAATGATCACGAATAAGATGACATCATTTTTGGATCGATTTCTTACATTTTAATCGTAAGACTAATTATTCTATTTTCGTTAATTGTGATCACATTTTAAGAGTAAACATGACATATGTATATATTTTTAGATTCAGAATGTGATGAAGAATACGATGCAATCAATTTTAAATCTGTTTGCGAAAAATCGATTTTAATGACAACTTTAATGAGCAAACTCATTAATTAAATGTTAAGCCTCCAAGGTGAAATGCAATACCAAAGTCCGGGCTTCGTCAAAGATTACTTGACCAAAATTTCAACCAATTTGGTTGAAAAATGAGAGCGTGACAGTGCCGCCTCAACTTTCACGAAAAGCCGGATATGACGTCATCAAAGACATTTATCAAAAAAATGAAAAAAACGTCTGGGGATATCATACCCAGGAACTCTCATGTAAAATTTCATAAAAATCGGTCCAGTAGTTTACTCTGAATCACTCTACACACACACACACATACACCACCACGACCATCGTCTCGATTCCCCCCTCTACGTTAAAACATTTAGTCAAAACTTGACTAAATGTAAAAACATACGGTACTATAGTGATCAAAATAATTAAACGCGTGGCCAAAGGTGTCAATACATTGCAGATACACTTTAGGGGCTTCAGTTTTACACCACTCAACATTGTACATTCCGTGGACTTTGTGGCCAATGATACTAATGTTACATGTCATGTTACAGTTCATATTCAAAATTTGAGTCCTACTTGAGATTTTATGCAGTATATGTATATAATGGATTCACTTACTAACTCTACCCTTCTGTGGAAACAAATGTACATGTATTATGTATTGCTTGAGAATGACAACCATGTTTGTGATAAACACTGTGTGTGTGTGTGTGTGTGTGTGTGTGTGTCTCTCTCTCTCTCTCTCTCTCTCTCTCTCTCTCTCTCTCTCTCTCTCTCTCCCTCTCTCTCTCTCTCCCCCCTTGTGTTTGTGTGTGTGTGCGTGTGTGTTTGTGCACTGTGTCTGTGTTGTGTATGAAAAGCCAGTACCGGGTTTGACAATAATTTCCTTGGGGTATGCCCTTGAATAATAACAAAATTCCACCGTCTCTTAGTGATCCTAATCCCACAATATTTGCTTTGCATAATACCACTGAATGCCTTATGCCAAACTCCATTCAAAAAACTACTTTTCTAAAACATGTATAGAGTTGTTTTTTTGCAAATCTTTACCGTTAACACCTCACAAACAGCTGCGATGAATGAGGTTAAACAAAATGCTTTGAAAGCTCTTCCATGCAAACAGATGAATATATGTACACAGCTCTAAGTGACCTTGTGTCCGCTGAAAAAAGTTTCCTTTTATCATAGCAATCGAACATTCGATAAAAATGTGTCAAAGGGTAATTTCAAAATAGTCGCCAAAATTCCAGTTTTTAACAACTTAATATAGCATATGAATGCTTCAAATGCCAAAGAGAAATGTATACAATTGTAAAGTGCATATACATTTCCCTTTGGCAAAGGATTATTCAAGTGTCATAAGAACGTCAGTTTTAAGCGTTTTAATGCCATACATGTTTCTTTGTAAGTGGGATCAAGAAGAAACTTTGAGTCTACATATTCATAAGGCTGTTAGGATGCAGCGTCAATTCTGAACTGTTTCAGTTTCCTCCGTTTTCATTATGCACTGAGAGTGAGAGAGAAAAATGACAATATACCAGTTAGAACCTATGTTTCTGAGGCCAAAAAAAAATATAGGTGTGCATGGTTACGGTAACATAGCCAAAAAAAATAGGGTAGGTAGGTAGGCAATCACTTTTTTTTTTTTAACTTTTTTTTCTAATGTGTACAAATTAAACCTACTTGACAGGGAAATAAGTGTGCGACACGGGCGCTTTCGCTTTCATTGCGTTTTTTGCACTCGGTTTTTTTTGTTGTTTTTTTTTGTTTGACAAATGTAATAAAAAGTTATAGGATCGGCCCCTAAAAATAGGGTAGGTCGGGTTACCGTAACCACACCTATTTTTTTTTAGGCCTGAGACAATTCTGTGTTCATTTCAACAAAAGAAGTACATTTTCTAGTTGCTAATAACTCCTCGGGTGCATACCACTTTTAGTTTGCCTTGCAAAAAAGCTCCTGCTGTGTTTTCCCCAAAACAAATACTAATGTAGGTAAAAATGTCCCACTACAGTACAGGCCAAAAAAGGAACTGCCAACCAAGCAAGCAGACAAAATAGCTATTCAACAAAGCAGATGCAGAATTACACCCCCCCCCCCCCCCCAAAAAAAAAAAAAAAGGTAAACAAACAAAAGGGAAGAAGAAATGACACAAATAAAGAAAGAAAGAATCCCCAACAACTCCTTGCTTTGCACAGGAGCTTTCATAAATTGCACAAGACCATAGTATACCAGCAATATGCATTCACCTGCTCACATTTCAAACAGGGAGAGTGATCGTCAATGGATCAGAAAATCGATGTCTGCTGCTGGTGTGATTTCACAAAGAGATTTCTTGAACAATGAATGCTCTGTGACCCAATCTAAAAATAAATGTACGTATTCTGTTCAATTTCTGCTGGTTTTTTTGCTAGCATGCCTAGTATGATCAGTTATATTTATGTATCAAACGCCGATGAAACAAGTAACCATTTTCTGCTGGTATTAAAGAATGATTATATTGACCTCGGATAAAATCATCTAATCTACCAATGTGACTTACCTGCCCTGCTGTGTCGAAGAGACCAAGTTGGTAGGGATTATCCTTAACTGTAACTGTTACTGAAAACAATACAAAAACAAGTTAAGTTGGGTTTTTCATTTCATTACAATCAAAGTGTGTGTTATTGTGTGTGTGTGTGTGTGTGTGTGTGTGTGTGTGTGTGTGTGTGTGTGTGTGTGTGTGTGTGTGTGTGCATGCTTGCGTGCGTGTGAGCTGAGGGGCACTGGAGAGTCATTTTTTGGTGTTCAAGTACAGTTTAACAATGAAAGCCAAAATTGAGACGACAGATACTGAGTCATAAAGTTTTACACAATGAGAAAGAAGAGGAAGCGAAATGAATCCTAGCGCGCTTTGACTTTGAAGATTCCAGGGACGCAGAAAGGTTCCCCTAGTTTTGCAGCCAAACTGGTGTCATGATGGATCAGCATGGTTTCTGCTTCGGTCAAAAAGGCAAAGGTCGCCACAATATAGCCGGCCTGGTGTCGAGTCTGAGTAATTGTTATCTCCTATTTTTCATGTGAGGCCAGAGTAGGAGGTGACGGTTTGCCCCCTACTGTTTGTGGATGTAATTGGTGTGTGTATGTATGTGTGTGTGTGGGTGTTCATATTATTTTCGTTGTTATTATAGTTATTTTTACTGTCCGACATACAGTACCAAATTGGTTCAGGTTTTAAAATGTACAATGTACTATTGATGACAAGTGACATTCATTTATGTTGTTTAAATCTTTCATCGTTTAGTTTTTGCACTGTGTTATGTCATTCTCCTGAACACGTTCATGGCCTTTCGCCAGCTGTTAGTGTGCAATCCGTTCTGTTGTGGTTTTTTTTTGGCTAGACTCGTCATTTTTCTGGGTGTGTGTGTGTGACTGTGTGTGAGACTGTGTGTGACTCTGTGTGTGTGTGTGTGTGTCTCTCTCTCTCTCTCTCTCTCTCTCTCTCTCTCTCTCTCTCTCTCTCTCTCTCTCTCTTTCTCTCTCTCTCTCTTTCTCTCTCTCTCCGAGTCTCTCTCTCTCTCTCTCTATCTATCTCTCTCTCTCTCTCTCTCTCTCTCTCTCTCTCTCTCTCTCTCTCTCTCTCTCTCTCTCTCTCTCTCATAAATCCATCGATTAATCAGCCATCGAGCAATGAAATGTGAGGCAATGTTGCAGAGAATGTCCACAAGTTTTCTAAAGCCACCGCAGCTCCTTCGTGTCTAACTAGCAAGTCTCCACAAACTAAATTGAGTTTGCCCAGAGTCGCCATTGGCGACAAGTTGAAACTTGAAACCCCACTTATGTACACCAAATCGTTTTGAGCTTAAACTTCAAAAGAATACTCTGTACTAACTCGGCTTGCCACAGGCACACAGATTTTATTGACACGCTGGTTTTCTAGGGTGATTTTCCCATCGATGCAACTGAGCCCAAAGGGATATTTGTGATAAAGTGATACAAGTTATATACAAAGAAGACGGAAGAAAAGTCTGATTATTAGATTATTAGAAAAAATGTGAACATGTTACATACAAACAAAGTACAGGAAAAAGAGCACTCACAGGTCTGCAAGCAAAATAAAATTCGTTTCGAGGGGGAGGGGCCAAAACAGCTGTTCGTGTGACTGTGTGTGTGTATGTGTGTGTGCGTGTGTGTGACTGTGTGTGTTTGTGTGTGTGTGACTGTGTGTGCGTGCGGGCGTGCGTCCATGTGACTGTCAGTGGTCATGTCAACATGCATTCACTTCGTTAGTCTTGATTAATTGCCGATGATCATTGACCAGCTGCAGCTCGCTTGCAGGCCCTTCTAATCTAAACATAACAGTGAATAACCACAAATTCATCACTGAAACTAGCCCCAAGCACTCGCAATGCTCCTGAGGCCGATACACGAGACTAATAAATGATGGGACTTTCCTCCTACACGCAGTTCCCTTGTACAGACAATGTCTAACAACATCCCATCCCTGTTCCCAATCCTCCAAATAACAATAACAACACTCAAAAGCTTACAATGCATAAATTGTGGGCCATCTTCCGACAAAATATTGTTTGGTAGAAAGGTTTCAGCTTCAAGTTGGCTAAGTCAAAGTCAAAGACACATTCCTTCTCGATCTCGTGGTTAGGCGATCATGAGCACCACCAGGCCAGGGACCGCAACACGGTGGCCTAGTGGTAAGGCGTCCGCCCAGTGAGCGGGAGGTCGTGGGTTCGAACCCCGGCCGGGTCATACCTAAGACTTTAAAATTGGCAATCTAGTGGCTGCTCCGCCTGGCGTCTGGCATTATGGGGTTAGTGCTAGGACTGGTTGGTCCGGTGTCATAATAATGTGACTGGGTGAGACATGAAGCCTGTGCCGCGACTTCTGTCTTGTGTGTGGCGCACGTTAAATGTCAAAGCAGCACCGCCCTGATATCACCCTTCGTGGTGGACTGGGCGTTAAGCAAACAAACACACCAGGCCAGGATTGTACGTGGGATAAGAGCATCCGTCCACTTGGACACACACCAGAAATCAACAGCCTGCCTCCCAAGTGGATGGATGCTCTTTAGTCTGATCACATGTACGCCTGTAAAACCGTCTGTGCCGGTGTACACGATACCTTACACGAGAAGGATGATACCGCCTTTAAGATCGTGAGTGAAACTAACAGGACAGCCACAATTGACATTTACTCTCTGCGGCAGATATTCGTGTGAGGACGTTGCGCACAATTACCTGAATGCATGATTAAATTTAAGTTATAGTGTCATAAAGGTCTGAGCAAATATTTAGTACATCTTCAGGTGGTCACTTAAATAATCACTCAAACGAATAGCGACCTTCCCCCCAAACACACACACACACACACACACCGACATCATTTTTTTTTTATTTTTTAGTACAGGACGAGGCCTATCATTTGCACTCCGTCTCACTGCGTTACTCAAGACTGACTTACATTAGACACCAAGCGTGTAACTCGGTGATGTGAGCCTGTCATTAGTGGCACATGCCAAGTCGGTCAAGTCACGCAATCCTGGTCATAAAATGTCCATGCTTGACGCAGGCAGCAGTCACACATCCAGCTCACGTAAAACAAAAACTTTAAAAAAAGATATCTTCCCCGCTGATAATTCCATTTTTTTCAATGAGCTACATTCTGCGGTAAAAAAAAAATCAATTCCAATTAAACAGCACTTCAGAGTGCTTCCTTGCCACCCTCCCCCCCCTCCCCCCCCCCCCCCCTTATATCTTCATGACATTAAAACGGACACAGACACAAAGTCTGGGCGGGGGTGGGGGACGGCTGCAGACTTTTGGAGGATGTGGGGGTCTTGCAGTGTCAACAGACCCAGGGTCACAGACGGCATTGATCGCTAAGCTGGTGTGGACAATGTCATAATTAGGGCAAATATCGCCGGGCTGCTTTGGACAGTATCCAATTAGGGCAAATATTCATGTAGCTAAATCGGGCTAATGCTTCTCTTTCTCCCCCTCCCTTGCACTCTGCATCATATCGTCTGTATGCAACACACTATCCCCAAGTTTGCTGAGCTCCGCTCATCTTATTTCAAGAACACGAAAATGAAGTAAATGACTTCATTTAGGGTATGAAAGTTGATATATTTCGAAATCAGGAAAGTCTGCTTGGAGACTAGTAGCTCTGGCTTTTTTAAGGTTTTGCTCCATATGATTTCGACACCCTGCATTGTTTAAAAATCAGGAAAACAGTCAGGAAATCATTTTTCAAGTCAGGAAATTACTGATTTCCGAATTGGAACTTTCATACCTGTGTTTGTTTGTTTTTATATATTTGTATTTATTTTCTATTATTTTACAAGTAGCTTAATTCAATCTTTCATACTAGAACTGCTTTAAATTTAAAAAATCCTAAAGTTTCCCTTTTTCAAAAAAAATGTCAATGCCAACATTACAGTGTACAGAATCTAACAGCACCATCACTACCAAACCAACCACACTGTCGCTCTCAACAAGTTACAAAACAGCGGAAATGTGGTTCCAGTCCACTTCCCTTCATCAGTCCAAAAAGCTATTTCTAGGAAATAAAATCAATAGCATTGCAAGTACTGTACAACCAGGAAGACACACTGGTACATGTACTAACACTTCCTACGCCAGTCTGTACAATGTCCTTGATGTGTAGTGGAAACTCTGCTCCCTGATAGAGTAACATTTTAGTCACCAACTGACTCAAATCATGTTCAACAGGGGGACCCCAAAGTCTGCGTTTTGTCAATACGTTCCCAATCCCATGCATAAACACAAAACAGTCATCGACTACTCAAAGCTATTTCCTGTCGAATTGGAGCAACTATCCTGAGCCCTATGAAACTATTTCCTACCAGAATAAAACCACAATCAAAACCTCGTGAACAATCGCTCTCGTAAGCTATCGAAATTCCGGTAGACGGTAGTTAATGTAACAATGTTTTGTACTGCAAATAATAGCACACAAAATACATGGGCAGGTAGAAAGTAAACAGAAGAACCTACTATAGGCAGTATATAGTTGGATAGCTCCACTGATATATTTCTCTCCCAATCCGACCCCCCCCCCCCCCCACCTCTATTATTTCTCCTTCCTGTTTCCCTCTGTTTGAGCCGCTTGGGTGGGGGAGGGGCTGGGCGTGGTGGTAGTTGTGAACCAAAGGGGGGATTACTATCGCGAATAAGAACAAGAGATGTGTAATATCCATAAACCAAGGTCCTCCATATCATTTTCATCTTTTGAATTCAAAATCAACACCTCCGGCCCACACGACTGTTCCTTCAGGCATCACGCGCAGGCTTTTCTACTTCCTATGTTCGATGTTTTTGAATGATTTTAATTCAAGTCAGTTCCTTCATTGTTCTCGTTGATTTTTGTCGCAGATCCCTCGATCCTTCAATGTCGCAAATTGTATCCGCACACACAAAAACCTGGCTGCGTTATCTCAAAGCTGACACGGGGGACAGAAAAACAAATAGGATCCACTCGGGCCGGTGTAACACGAAATTTTTACTCCACGAAAAATTTACTCCGGAGTAAATATTTCGTACGAAATTCTTACTCCGAGTACACTTTTCGTACGAGAAAAGAACTCCCCAAGGCACGAAAAAATTACTCCCTCCACGAAATTTTTACTCCCCATTTTTTTTACTTCCAGTAAAAATCTCGTACGCAAAAATGGGATGCGGGCGAAGGGATAATGCCAGTAAGTGATCTCGCGCACACGAATGTCGCGCTACCCTCCTTCCACCCCTTCCACCACCAAGACTAACAGGGGACAAGGGAGTAAACATTTCGTACACCTGGCATGCGAAGTTAAATTGCTCGTGTTGGGGTGAAGTAATTTATTCGTTATTTATTCGTCAGGGGAGTAACATTTTTGAACGAAATGTTTACTCGGAACTCACCTGTCTTGGGGAGTAATTTTCTCGTGCAATGGGGGAGTGCTTTTTTCGTAAAGGGAGTAACTTTTTCGTACGAAATGTTTACTCCGGAGTAAAAATCTCGTGGGAGTAATTTTCTCGTGTTACACCGGCAACGCCGCCCGGCTTGCCACCACTGATAAAAAGAGACAGAGAGCACACACACAAAGACAATACCCTGTTAGCACACTGTCTCCGTTTGTCCAGACCAACGTTAAAGGCACACTCCCACTTCCCGTGCAAACGATTTGGCTCACCATCTCATACCTGGTCAGGCTTTTACATGGCAAAAGACCCCCCCCCCCCCCCACTTGGACACATACCAAAAATACACAGAGTTGGCCTTTTTTGCAATACATTTTGTTTGTTTGTTTGCTTAACGCCCAGCCGACCACGACGGGCCATATCAGGGCGGTGCTGCTTTGACATATAACGTGCGCCACACACAAGACAGAAGTCGCAGCACAGGCTTCATGTCTCACCCAGTCACATTATTCTGACACCGGACCAACCAGTCCTAGCACTAACCCCATAATGCCAGACGCCAGGCGGAGCAGCCACTAGATTGCCAATTTTAAAGTCTTAGGCCGGGGTTCGAACCCACGACCTCCCGATCACGGGGCGGACGCCTTACCACTAGGCCAACCGTGCCGGTTTGCAATAAATTGATGTCGCAGATTGACACTGACGGATTTTCAGAAACTGAACGCATTGCATTTTTTCCGCAAGACCGTACACTCGTAGCATCGTCTGTCCACCGCTCGTGGCAAAGGCAGTGAAATTAACAATCCAGAAAAGCGCTGTAGCGGTTGCGCTGAGGAGGATAGCACGCTTTTCTATATCTCTATTCTTTTTAACTCTCTGAACGTGTTTTTAATCCAAACATATCATATCTATATGTTTTTGGAATCAGGAACGGACAAGGAATAAGATGAAATTGTTTTTAAATCGATTTCGGAAAATTTATTTTAATCATAATTTTTATATTTTTAATTTTCAGAGCTTGTTTTTAATCCGAATATAACATATTTATATGTTTTTGGAATCAGAAAATGATGAAGAATACGATAAACGTAATTTTGGATCGTTTTATAAAAAAATAATTTTAATTACAATTTTCCGATTTTTAATGACCAAAGTCATTAATTAATTTTTAAGCCTCCAAGCTGAAATGCAATACCAAAGTCCGGCCTTCGTCGAAGATTGCTTGGCCAAAATTTCAATCAATTTGATTGAAAAATGAGGGTGTGACAGTGCCGCCTCAACTTTTACAAAATGCCGGATATGACGTCATCAAAGACATTTATTGAAAAAATGAAAAAAACGTCTGGGGATATCATACCCAGGAACTCTCATGAAAAATTTCATAAAGATCGGTCCAGTAGTTTAGTCTGAATCGCTCTACACACACACACACACACACACACACACACACACACACACACACACACACACACACACACATGTATACATACACCACGACCCTCGTCTCGATTCCCCCCTCTATGTTAAAACATTTAGTCAAAACTTGACTAAATGTAAAAAGCATCCCTTATTTGTAATCTGTTCTCACTGCCTTGCGGTTTACCTCGGGACCCATCTTACACTGAGGGACGAATACCAATTACCATCAAGGTTTAGACGAGCCATCTGTCATTGTCGTGTTACATTTAGAAACAAATTTGCCTTTTATTACATTTAGTCAAGTTTTGACTAAATGTTTTAACGTAGAGGGGGGAATCGAGACGAGGGTCGTGGTGTATGTGCGTGCGTGTGTGTGTGTGTGTGTGTGTGTGTGTGTGTGTGTGTGTGTGTGTGTGTGTGTGTGTGTGTGTGTGTGTGTGTGTGTGTGTGTGTCTGTGTGTCTGTGTGTGTCTGTCTGTGTGTGTGTGTAGAGCGATTCAGACTAAACTACTGGACCGATCTTTATGAAATTTGACATGAGAGTTCCTGGGTATGAAATCCCCGAATGTTTTTTTAATTTTTTTGATAAATGTCTTTGATGACGTCATATCCGGCTTTTCGTGAAAGTTGAGGCGGCACTGTCACGCCCTCATTTTTCAACCAAATTGGTTGAAATTTTGGTCAAGTAATCTTCGACGAAGCCCGGACTTCGGTATTGCATTTCAGCTTGGTGGCTTAAAAATTAATCAATGACTTTGGTCATTAAAAATCGGAAAATTGTAAAAAAAAATAAAAATTTCTAAAACGATCCAAATTTACGTTCATCTTATTCTCCATCACTTTCTGATTCCAAAAACATATAAATATGTTATATTTGGATTAAAAACAAGCTCTGAAAATTAAATATATAAAAATTATTATCAAAATTAAATTGTCGAAATCAATTTAAAAACACTTTCATCTTATTCCTTGTCGGTTCCTGATTCCAAAAACATATAGATATGATATGTTTGGATTAAAAACACGCTCAGAAAGTTAAAACAAAGAGAGGTACAGAAAAGCGTGCTATCCTTCTTAGCGCAACTACTACCCCGCTCTTCTTGTCAATTTCACTGCCTTTGCCATGAGCCGGTGGACTGACGATGCTACGAGTATACGGTCTTGCTGAAAAATGGCATTGCGTTCAGTTTCAGTCTGTGAGTTCGACAGCTACTTGACTAAATGTTGTATTTTCGCCTTACGCGATTTGTTTTAGTGTGAGGAAGGTCTGGGGGGGGGGGGGGGTCACACCAGTGTGCGCGCTGCTGACTGGAACATGCATGGGACTTCAATGACCTCTAATTCACTTGACAAAGACAGAAACTAAAGATTAAAACGCACAGACTGTACTAATCTATTGCGTAACAAATTCACCGGTACAACGGATGCACACAAGTCGGTGCTTCTCTCTACCGTCAATGTCAACTAACTTAACCTGATAATTATAGACGTCAAGTGTTGTACAGTGGTCTCTGTATTGTCACGCCCCTCCGATGAGAGGACACCAACTCATAAAGAACACTTCACGTTGTCCGCCTTCACCTATCAAATTAACCAAAGAATCCCACTCCGTAATGAGGCCACCTGCTACATCGGGACACTTTTACTGATCCCAAAGTTGTCCTTTCACCACAGGTAGGCCTACCACTGTGCAATGTAATACTCCGAGGGCTGTCCCTGTCAGTGTGGCTTCATTAATCACCTTCAAATGTTCGTTGTTTTAAAACCCAGTAACGCGTGGTTTTTTGGCTATTGTCTGTTTCTTTCACTGTTCAGTTTTTACACCCAATATAACTGAGCGTTTTACGTGTGTTTGGTCGGCTGTTGTCGATAGTCTCTCATTGTTGTCAATGCCTATCAACTGGTGTCTGTCTATCATTGTTTCTTTTATTGCTGGTGTCAAACCAAAAAAAACCTTGGTTTTGTTACCGTGGTATGTGACTTCTGATCACTTTACAGAGCAATTAATATACCTCCTTACCTGTGGCTGCCTATTGCTGTAGTTCTGGTGACTCTACAGCAATATACCTCATTACCTGTGTTTGTCTATTGCCGTTTCTTTCACTACTCTGCAATGTTGCTAAAACTCAGTACAGTTCCTACATGAGTCCGGTCTACCGTCGATCTGGATCCTTCTCCAGTGCTGATAAAACTCAATATAGCTCTTTACGTATGAATGCCTAGTGTTGTTTTTTACATTTAGTCAAGTTTTGACTAAATGTTTTAACGTAGAGGGGGGAATCGAGACGAGGGTCGTGGTGTATGTGCGTGTGTGTGTGTGTGTGTAGAGCGATTCAGACTAAACTACTGGACCGATCTTTATGAAATTTGACATGAGAGTTCCTGGGTATGATATCCTCAGACGTTTTTTTCATTTTTTTGATAAATGTCTTTGATGACGTCATATCCGGCTTTTCGTGAAAGTTGAGGCGGCACTGTCACGCCCTCATTTTTCAACCAAACTGGTTGAAATTTTGGTCGGGTAATGTTCGACGAAGCCCGGACTTCGGTATTGCATTTCAGCGTGGTGGCTTAAAAATTAATTAATGACTTTGGTCATTAAAAATCTGAAAATTGTAAAAAAAAAAAATTTTATAAAACGATCCAAATTTACGTTTATCTTATTCTCCATCATTTGCTGATTCCAAAAACATATAAATATGTTATATTCGGATTAAAAACAAGCTCTGAAAATTAAATATATAAAAATTATTATCAAAATTAAATTTTCCAAATCAATTTAAAAACACTTTCATCTTATTCCTTGTCGGTTCCTGATTCCAAAAACATATAGATATGATATGTTTGGATTAAAAACACGCTCAGAAAGTTAAAACGAAGAGAGGTACAGAAAAGCGTGCTATCCTTCCCAGCGCAACTACTACCCCGTTCTTCTTGTCAATTTCACTGTCTATGCCGTGAGCGGTGGACTACGAGTATACGGTCTTGCTGCGTTGCATTGCGTTCAGTTTCATTCTGTGAGTTCGACAGCTACTTGACTAAATGTTGTATTTTCGCCTTACGCGACTTGTTTTTTCTGTTACGGGCAAAAGCGTGTCTGCTCCGCCGCTGATCAGCAAATGCACTGCTACATCAGTCTCCCTCTTTTTGCCCTGTCCACTGACCGATGATTAAAACACAAACATGAACCCAGGTGAAAATTCAGGTGTGTGTTATTTCTGTCCGAGGTGTGGTGATCCACTCAGTGGAAGTAAGGCTTGGGAGGGAACATATAAAGTGCATAAACTTTCAAGTTCATTAGTGTTGAAGATTGGGCGGAAGTGTCTTGAAAGAAATGTAATTTGCTGTGGTGCAAACTGACATTAAACAAGTCGCGTAAGGCAAAAATACAATATTTAGTCAAGTAGCTGTCGAACTCACAGAATGAAACTGAACGCAATGCCATTTTTCAGCAAGACCGTATACTCGTAGCATCGTCACTCCACCGCCCGTGGCAAAGGCAGTGCCCGTGGAATTGACAAGAAGAGCGGGATATTCGTTGCGCTGAGAAGGATAGCACGCTTTTCTGTACCTCTCTTCGTTTTAACTTTCTGAGCGTGTTTTTAATCCAAACATATCATATCTATATGTTTTTGGAATCAGGAACCGACAAGGAATAAGATGAAAGTGTTTTTAAAACGATTTCGAAAAAAAAATTTTGATAATAATTTTTATATATTTAATTTTCAGAGCTTGTTTTTAAACCGAATATAACATATTTATATGTTTTTTGAATCAGCAAATGATGGAGAATAAGATAAACGTAAATTTGGATCGTTTTATAAATTTTTAATTTTCTTTACAATTTTCCGATTTTTAATGACCAAAGTCATTAATTAATTTTTAAGCCACCAAGCTGAAATGCAATACCGAACCCCGGGCTTCGTCGAAGATTACTTGACCAAAATTTCAACCAATTTGGTTGAAAAATGAGGGCGTGACAGTGCCGCCTCAACTTTCACGAAAAGCCGGATATGACGTCATCAAAGACATTTATCAAAAAAATGAAAAAAACGTTCGGGGATTTCATACCCAGGAACTCTCATGTCAAATTTCATAAAGATCGGTCCAGTAGTTTAGTCTGAATCGCTCTACACACACACACACACGCACACACACACACACATACACCACGACCCTCGTTTCGATTCCCCCTCGATGTTAAAATATTTAGTCAAAACTTGACTAAATATAAAAATCAGTCCGGGCCATGTAGTATGAGTAAGACGACCTTGCAAACACGAACACAAAGGTTACATTTGTGTGTATGCACACGTACTTTATACACAATGTGATACACAAACACACATCGAAGACATCACACATATAATTATGTGTTTGTATAGAATGTGCTGAGGTTGACATCCCCAACATAAATTATACATACCATAATCTAAAATAATGTATTTGTTTCTTTGTCATTTTTGGCAAGTGTCCCATTCAAAATCACTTTGCAGTAGCCATACAAGCTTTATAAATTATAATGACTCTGTCACTTCGTGTGAATGCTGCAGTTCAGTACAAATGTATGAAATACTAGATGATTACCCGCTTCGCCGGGTACCGGCTTCGCCGGGAAAAAGTAGAACCGAATACCAGGCTGCGCCTGGGACCCGGCAAAAGCCGGGTGTACGCCGGCTTTGCCGGCGCACGAAGGAAAGGAGATAAACGCGCAAAACACTGGAGACCTTCTAAAAATAGTAACGTGCAGTGACCTTCTAAAAATAGTAACGTAGTAACGGGAATATGGATTGACGCCACATGGAGGAAGGGAGATAATCGCGGCTGAAAACACTGGAGAAGATAAGGAAGAGTTACTGGTAGTGGATCCCGACAACAAAACAAAAAAATCGGTTCAGCGCGCACAGCGCTGCGCGCTGAGAGCACGTGTTGAAATATCTCATCGATGAGGTTGTGTCCGGGGTGTAGCTGAATACGGTGTCCAAATTTGAAAAAGATCCACCGAGAACTTTGGCCGTGCATCGCGAACAGACAGACAGACAGACAGACAGACAGACACTAGTCGTATATATAATTATATAGATGTGACCTACTGAGGAGAATTCTATAAGGCCTATAATTGTTTTAATACTGGAGAATTTCCTTGTACACTACTGCTACTGTCCTGGATTATTTTTTGTTATAATCCCAGCTACGAAATAACCACCACAAAAAAACGATTTGTATCAAATCAAGCTCAAAATCAACAATTGTAATGTTATTGTGAACTTCCCTGTTGTGTTCAACAAGTTGAAGACTAACAGTGAGACCACACAATAGTGTTATCAAGCAGACAGACCCGAGTTATATTTGATAAAACAATTATGCCTTTAATATACCAGTAATTTTAAAGTGACACCTCTTCAGCAAATACAAAACAAGCTATTGTGCAAACCTGCACATCAAAAACTGACTAAGCGCAATCAGCAAGGGTCTAAGACATAACTTTAACTAGTTCCAATACGCCAGTGATCCTTAATTTTCACCAATAAGGATAAGACTGGTTTAAAACACATGATCTGATGTATTCCCGATAAAATCAACAGGTCCTTTTCAAAATCAATGTGCCAGCTCATATCAGAAATTCGGTTGGGCACTTGGCAGACAAAATACCAATGTTGGCAAGTTTAATATATATATGTCAATCAATGACGACTGACGCCTATCCTTCACCCAGCAATCGCAGTCAGCGTATCAATTCCCTTCATCTCCTTCACACACTTTATAACCATGCCTCCCCCTACTCCTTCGCTTAGACAAGGCAATTGAAAGATACAATGACCTGATTATTTGAGTTATGTCATTAGTCCCAGCACCACTGCTCAGTCCCAAGACTTGACTGGGAAGGGAAAATACAGGAAGTTAAAACCAGGCACAGCCACATGAGTGGCAATCTACATTCATAAATTAGTTTGTTAAAAATACAGTCTATATTCGATCTAAAAGTCACCAACAGAAACTATTCAAAGAGTATGTATACCTTATTTACTTTTAGAATGTTTTCAAACCAAAGGCCCATCCCCCAGATCCGCAATCCTAACTTGTGAATGTAGGCTAACCCTGAAAATTAATCACAACAAGAACTATAAAGGGGCTACGTTTGTGCTAGGCTGTACTCTGAAGCACATAAAATGAAAAATGTAGGACACAATCCCGCTGAACTGCATGGTAGACGATGATAGAAAACACAGATATCGGTCAATGACATAGCCCTCGCTGAGTCGGAGTTGTTGTTTTCCAGCGTTCAAAACAAAGTGACGTCATCCACTTAAGAAAAAGAAACCGCAGTAAACTACCTGGAAGGAGACACTCGTCTTTGCAGCCACTCGAGTCTCATGGTTATAACATGAGCCAGGAAAACTGGGGAAGATTTCTAAACGAAGCATTCAACCCGAGGGGTACAAATCTCCAGCTTCCAGTTATTCTACTGCGGTGACATCAAGGCCAGGAAGCTAACAACTAAACAAGCAACACCGGACTAATGTCTAAATGGTGACACTACCTTGTGTGTGTTTGTGAGCTAACGGGACAGAGGGAGAGAGAGAACAGTGAGCAAAAGCAGCTCACGACTGACTCGACTTACCTGCATAATTATCGAACACAGTGGGCACATACTCCGTAGGGAATCTGTTCGTCGCGTAGCTCATCAACATGCACGTTTTCCCCACCGCTCCATCGCCGACGATAACGCATTTGATGAAAGCGTTGGGCTCAGGCTCCGTCATTTTGAAACAAGTGCTGTGTATGTGTGTGTCCCAGTCTCACGCTCACTCACACTTTGACCTGACAGCGCTCGTGTAATGTGTTTATTCTGTGTCAAAATTAGCCAACCAATCAGATTTCGGGACAGGCCTCCGGAGCTATTTTTAGATCGCTATACGGATTCTCCCTACCAGTACCACGCTACGTTACGGCGGTGGTTGGCATTGAGAAATTCCCGAGAATTAGCGGCCTGCATGGTCGGATTGTTTTCTGGTTTTGGTACTGACATGGGTCAAATCTTTTTTCTTAAAAAAAAAGGCTACAATATGCATAGCCGCTGACATGTGTATTCACACACACACACACACACACACACACACACACACACACACACACTTACTAACTTATCAAGTCGTAAGTAAATATATACACTGCATGCAAAAAGTAACAAACAAAAAGTATCACGCACGAAAGATCAATACAATAGCAGTGTGTCAACTTGTCGTTGTTGTCACAAGTACTTGTTGTTGTTGATCGTATTACAAAATGTACAGCTGTCTTCCTCGTGGAGCAGGGGAAAAGTCTACCCTATGGGGCGACAGCAGACACCCCGGTTTCTCTTCAAACCAGAACGTGTCGGTTGCCTGTGGTTCTAAATATTTTCAGCAGCTGATTGTTGTGTGTGAATCGTGTTTCACTAATCCAATACGTGAATTTTCGTTTAAAATGTAGCTGGTTATTGAAATGCTTTCTAATGTAGAATAATATCCTAGACTATTTTAGCTATAAAATCACATCACACTGCAGCACTTCAAGTCAATACTGAGACTACTGACCATGATTTGTTTTCGGTTATGACTTCAAGTATAATTTTGTCTGTAAAGAGTGCTTCTTGTTTTAATGTAAATGCTAGGTCGTTTTGTGTCATTCTTCGGAACCAGGTTTGAATCTCAGTGTGTTTATTCACAAATGCGCTGCTCCCACTTGATTCAACGTTTGCTCTCTCTCTCTCTCTCTCTCTCTCTCTCTCTCTCTCTCTCTCTCTCTCTCTCTCTCTCTCTCTCTCTCTCTCTCTCTCTCAAACACACACCGTGCACACACACACCCACCCGAGAACAGATAGACAGACAGAAGGAGAGACATACACACACACACACACACACACACACACACACACACCCACCCATAGAACAGATAGACAGACAGAAGTAGAGAGACATACAGACACACACACACACACACACACACACACTCATAGAACAGATAGACATACAGAAGTAGAGAGACATACAGAAGTAGAGAGACATACAGAAGTAGATACACACAGAAGTAGTGAGACATTCAGAAGTAGATAGACAGACAGAAGTAGAGAGACAGACAGAAGTAGAGAGACTGACAGAAGTAGAGAGACAGACATCACGAGATAAAAGATAAAGCAAGCTAAATCAAATTCAGTTGAACAATTTTTATCACAAACGTATGAACAATATTTCAAAACATTTGGCTGGTGTGATTTAAAACGTGTATGAAGTAACTCGTGTGTTAATATGCCCAACTAAACCTATTTGAATAAACGAAAAAAAATTACTGTACATGTACATGTATATTTCGTCAAAAACAAATATGTGCTGATCATGCCATTCTAAATATGCTGTTTGTTATAGCCCCATAAGCACTGAGGTGACTTTTTTTTTTTAAATGTCTGCGTCAGGCAAAAAATAATCAACGCTTGGGCAAATAACCTGCTAGTTTCCTGCTGTTAAAACTACTAGCATCTAGTTTACTCAGATATTCAACATTGTTTCGAAATATATGTACATGAAACCCCCTAAAAAATCACGCCAGGATTTCACAATCCTTTTTTTTACTCACAGTTGACGAAAATCCATTCACTCACTGCACAAAACATTTACACCAAGTTCACAAATAGTCACTCAAAAGAAATCCGAATATACATTTTCAGCAGTATATTTGGCTTCTGTCTATAGTGAACAGTTCTTGTTGTTTTTACCACAGGATGTAGATATTCAGTTCTTCAGTCATTAGATGGTATTGTAGATCTACAGTTCCGGTTTGGCAAGGTCAGAGTTTAGTCCACCTCCTCTACAGTGGGACCACCGCCTTGCTGACCACCCTGAGGACCACCCGGACCGCCCTGCCCTTGACCTTGGCCGTGCATCTTGGACATCAGGGGCGAGCACTGTCTCTGGACCTCCTGCAGCTTGTCGTCAAACTCCTCCTTCTCGGCCAGCGAGTTGCTGTCCAGCCAGCTCAGCGCCTCCTCGCAGATCTTGTTGACGTTGTCCTTGTCGTCCTGGCTCAGTTTGTCGCCCCCGTCGTTGACCGCCTGCCGTACGGAGAACACGTAGGCCTCCAGCTTGTTGCGGGAATCTACCCGCTGTTTCTGCTTCTCGTCGGCTTCGCGGTACTTCTCAGCTTCATTCACCATGCGATCGATGTCTTCCTTGCTGAGCCGTCCCTTGTCGTTCTTGATGGTGACGTTGCTAGATCGGCCCGTGCTCTTGTCCTGGGCTGTGACTTTCATGATGCCGTTGGCGTCGATGTCAAAGGTGACTTCGATCTGCGGTACACCGCGGGGCGCCGGAGGGATGCCTGTCAACTCGAAGCGGCCCAGCAGGTTGTTGTCTTTGGTCATGGCGCGCTCTCCCTCGTACACCTGGATGGTGACGGCCGGCTGGTTGTCGGCGTAGGTGGTGAAGGTCTGCGACGTCTTGGTGGGGATGGTGGTGTTGCGCTCCACCAGTTTGGTCATGACGCCGCCAGCCGTCTCGATGCCCAGCGACAGAGGCGACACGTCCACCAACAGGACGTCCTTGATTGCGTCACTGGTGTCCCCGCTCAGCACGGCCGCCTGCACGGCAGCTCCGTAGGCCACGGCCTCGTCAGGGTGGATGGACTTGTTCAGCTCCTTGCCGCCCATGAACTCCTGCAGCAACTTCTGGATGCGGGGGATTCGGGTGGAGCCGCCTACCAGCACCACCTCATTGATCTGCCTTTTGTCCATCTTGGCGTCCCTCAGGGCCTTCTCCACGGGCTCCAGGGTGTGACGGAACAGGTCTGAGCACAGCTCCTCGAAGCGCGCCCTGGTGATGCGTGTGTAAAAGTCCACGCCTTCGTACAGAGAGTCAATCTCCACGCTGGCCTCGGCACTGCTGGACAGGGTGCGCTTGGCTCGTTCACACGCTGTGCGCAGACGTCGGAGGGCTCTGGCATTACCACTAATGTCTTTCTTGTACTTGCGTTTGAACTCCTGAACGAAGTGGTCAACGAGACGCCCGTCGAAGTCCTCTCCACCCAGGTGCGTGTCTCCTGCAGTTGATTTCACCTCAAAGAGTGAGCCTTCAGAGATGGACAGGATGGACACGTCGAAGGTGCCGCCGCCCAGGTCAAAGATGAGGACGTTCTTCTCGCCGGCCACATTCTTATCAAGCCCGTAGGCCAGGGCAGCTGCTGTGGGCTCGTTGATGATCCTCAGCACGTTCAGCCCGGCGATGGCGCCCGCGTCCTTTGTCGCCTGTCTCTGTGAGTCGTTAAAGTAGGCCGGCACGGTGACGACAGCGTCTTTGATCTTCTGGCCAAGGTAGGCCTCCGCCGTCTCCTTCATCTTCACCAGCACCATGGAGCTGACCTCTTCCGGTGCTAGCGTCTTCTTCTCGCCTTTGTAGTCCACCTGGATTTTGGGTTTGCCGCCGTCGTTGACCACCTTAAAGGGCCAGTGCTTCACGTCCTTCTGCACACTGTCGTCCGTGAAGCGGCGACCGATCAATCGCTTGGCGTCGAAGACAGTGTTCTCTGGGTTCATAGCCGCCTGGTTCTTGGCCGCATCGCCCACCAGGCGTTCTGAGTCGGTGAAGGCCACATAGCTTGGAGTGGTCCTCTGCCCTTGGTCATTGGCGATGATTTCCACCTGACCCTGGCGAAAGACGCCGACACAGGAGTAGGTGGTTCCCAAGTCAATACCGATTGTTGGTGCTTTTGGCATTTTCTCTCAGTTCAGTGAAGTTGCAATGATGCGATCCTTTTGCGAATCGGAACAGTTTCTTTTTGCGTTGATATCGAATGCTTTGTATTCTCAATCTTCTCTGAGCGAGGGGGAGTCGAGCGCTTGCTTTTATACATGACAAAATGCGTAGTACGAATGTTCTGTGCCTGTCGCTGTCAATATCGAAAGCAGACGACTATTCGAGAGGCATAAAAATAGCACCACGTTGGCAAAGCACATTATATTGTGTGCACTCCGATTGGCTCATTCTAACGAAAGAAGGAAGGTGAAGGTCGACCACAGTGTGAATGCCAGGGAGAAAAACTTGCTGCGCTATTTCTAGAAACGGAGTGGCTCGGGATCCGGCGAGCCGGATCTGGAGCCCACAGGCTCGGGCACCGACAGTCACCAGTATCTCACAAAATAGACTTTCCTATTGTTCACATATATATCAGTCAGCTTGCCTTCTTCAGTCGGTAGTGAAATGCGCTAGAGATCATGAGTTCGCCGGTTCGAGGCTTGCCATTGGCGGTCCGATTCAAGTTATTTTTTTCTGTAAAAAAAAACCTTAAAATCTGACGGTTTAACTTATGCCCCCCCCCCCCCCCCTTTAACTTTCCTTTGCTTTATTCTTTATTCCCAAGCATTTCGGTGATCGAACTGATTGTCTCCTGTATTTTTACTGACATTCAATCAAGTAATGACATGACTCAGGGCCGGACCAAATGAGTTGTAAGGGGGGGGTTCCTCCTTTTTGGGGGGGGCAAATCAGCGAAGTGGCGAAGCCACAAGCGCGCGCCTGCTTTGCTCCCCCGGAACATTTTTGAAAAACGGTTAAAATCTGTACAATCTGGTGCATTCTGGGCCTTGTTTTGAGGGTTAAGAGCAGCATTATTTTGGTGCTAAAACTAGTAAAAGTCCTAAAAAAACAAACCCACTCAAAGCAAGGTAAGGGAGACTGGGGCAGGGTGGGACTTTTTTTAATTTTTTTTAATCAATTGCAATTTTCTAACACCTAATTTTCAAAATAAACACAAATACGATCTTTTTATAAACTTTATTGAATTAAAAACATAAAAACGTAACTTAATTTGATATTAAATATGCCATTTTTAAGCAAATAACCGTTGAAAATGAAACAAAATCCGGGGCAGGATGGGACGAAGTGGGGCAGGCTGGGACACACTGTGGGGCAGGGTGGGACTGTCCCACCCTGCCCCGTCCCACCCTGCCCCTGCTTTGTCCCAAACTGCCCCATACACAAAGTATACTAGTTGAGTAATTCAAAAACAAGAAACCCTTTTCCACCATTATTAACCATTTTCAACGTAGAAGGTAATTTTTTTACCGATCGACCAACATAGTGACTTGCTTATTGACCTTTTGCCACAGGTAAAAATAAACCGTTCAGAAAAATAACACTTAAAAGTATGTTTAAGTAACATCCATGGCAGGTTGTGATGGCGCTCTTTTTCTGGACTGAGATGCTGTTTTCTCTGCTTTCTTTTTCTTTGCACTGACGTTTTCTTCAATGATGTTCTTTTCTGGTGTATCAGTGAGAATGCGACTGGATCCCAAAGGTCGTCCTTTACGCTTGCGAGAGTTTTTCGGAACACTAGCGTGTGGTCTTACATCTGCTGGTGCATGGGAGAAGCTAGATTCTACTTCTTCTACTGATATTGGAGAAGATGGTGGTTGTTCTTGTTGGAGAGGCGACGCTGGTGGTTGTTCTTGTTGATGAGGCGGTTCTGGTAGCTGTTCTTGTTGGCAAGTCGGCTCTTGGGGTTGTTCTTGTAGGTGAGCCGATTCGGCTTCCTCTGCTAACTCTTTGGAGAACATCTCACTGTCAAGAGGATAGATTCTTGTGGCTTTGAAGCCGCTGATTATGTTTTCCATTCGGAAAGCTCTGGGATATGCACTCACATCTCACTGTCAAGAGGATAGATTCCTGTGGCTTTGAAGCCGCTGATTATGTTTTCCATTCGGAAAGCTCTGGGATATGCACTCCCAAGAATGGTGGACACATGATGAATCGTGGTCCTCGTCCCCGGATGCATGTACATCCACCTTGACAGGGCCTTGTTGTATTCAGTTTTCAAAGGCCCGAACACTCCGACAACAAGGGGTTGCATCCGATGTGTACAGTGGGGTGGAAGGCTTAATAGCACCACCCCCTTCTCCCTGCAATGGTTGATAGCTGCCAGGGAAATGTGGGACTCGTGGTTATCCAGTATCAGCAAGACTTTGTTGTCAGGCGAACAATTGACATGCTCAGTAAAATGTTCCAAACATTCCACAAACAGAGACTTTGTCATCCAGCCGCCAGAACGTGAACCCAGTCCTTTTGTCCCTGGAGGTGCATTTATTGTCATATGGTCATGGAAATTCACCAGCGGAAATATCAGACAAGGTGGGATGCTGTTTCCAATGGCATTGACAATTGCCAACATAGTAACAAGTTCACCTCTCTCCTGTGACACTACCTGAGACACCTGCTTTACTCCCGACTGCGCCAAGACTTTAGTCGGTTTCAGGGACGTCATCAAAGCGGTTTCATCCGTGTTGAATATCCTGTCAGGGGTCAGGGTATGCTTTTCGTAGAGATGTTGAAGCTTCTTGAAAAACTCGTCAACGTTGTTTCTGTTGAACGCCATCGTCCTCGCCAAGCTGACTGCTTCTGGGATTCGAATTGATATCTCTGGATGCCTTTTGCGAAATGCTAAGACCCAGTCTTCACCTGCACGTTTATTCCTTGTCCAGCTTGGAGGACAGACTTTTAGGGTTTTTGTTTGCGAGATCAAATGCGAGTGATCTCAAAGTCATTGAATCGATAGGAAATCCATACTTTGAAGCCTGGATTATGTATTCCACCAACTCCTGTTCTTCGGCATTCGTAAAGACTTGTCGAGTGTTGCACTGAGATGTCAAGGAGGAGATTTTGCCACGGGACATCGCTCGCCCAAGGCTACTTTTCGACACAGAAAACATCCTTGCAGCCTCGCGAAATGACAAACCTTCTTTCACAGCTTCCACCGTATCCTTCATATTTTGCACTGGTTTTGAAGTCCATTGCGTCTTTCTCTTGTATGTTCTCACCATCTGAAAGTCGACAAAAGATTTAAGACAAACACTACACAAACTACAGAGAGAGAAAGAGAGAGAGAGAGAGAGAGAGAGAGAGAGAGAGAGAGAGAGAGAGAGAGAGAGAGAGAGAGAGAGAGAGAGAGAGAGAGAGAGAGAGAGAGAGAGAAAGAGAGAGAGAAAGAGAGAGAGAAAGAGAAAAACACAGCATGGTTATGCCAACACCGAATTAATAATACCACACCGTCTCTCAGTCTCTCTCTCTCTCTCTCTCTCTCTCTCTCTCTCTCTCTCTCTCTCTGTCTCTCTCTCTCTCTCTCTCTCTCTCTCTCTCTTGCATAAAACCAATGTTATACAACTTATCAACTTTTAATAATTAAAGACATAGACAAAAACTCTAAGGGGGCAGGGTGGGTCAAAGCTGGGGCAGGGTGGGACAGTCCCACCCTGCCCCAGCCTTGTCCCACCCTACCCCGTCCCACCCTGCCCCAAGGCGGTTAATTTGATAAAATGAAAAAATGGCCACAGATCTAACGTGTAAACATCTTTGAAATGTTCGATAAATATGAGTGAATAATGACATAATCTGGTTATATATGGTTTAATAGGGTGCGTAAGAAGACATTATATACAAATAAGAAGTTTGTGACAGTCGAAAATTTACTTACAGTGCTTCTTTTCAGGCAAACATCGACTGCTGGCAAACGTCTGTGCCCACACCATTAACAGTTGGCGCCAGTCTGGCTGAGTAGTTTCCCTTCATGGCGGCAAATTCAAACTTTTAAAAAAAATCAAGATAACATGGCTAAATTGCGCTGTCCCACCCTGCCCCGTGTCCCAGGGTACCCCAGTCTCCCCTACATGCTTTTTCCGCATACCACTACTGGTGTGTGTGTGTATGTGTATGTTTATGTGTGTGTGTGTGTGTGTGTGTGTGTGTGTGTGTGTGTGTGTGTCTGTCTGTCTGTGGGTGCTAAATACAAAAAATTGGTTGGACAAATTTGGCCCCATGAATGTAAGGTACCCATGCAAGGTCGCTGATCTGTACTATTGAAGGGTGTTTTTTTTGTTCAGTGTGGAGTTTACACAAGATCAACGAGGCCGAGAATCGTAATATGACGGCAGGGCCAAGATGACAGCGTCACCGCACCGGTGTGGCGATTTGAGATTGGCCCCTGTGGTCACATTACCCACTCAATATATAGGCTACTCGAGACTTAAATGTTGTTTCCTGGTAAAAATAAAGAAGTGAAATTATTATAGGACGGAAAAGCATGTCAGTTTCTTGCATGTGTAGAAAATTGGTATTTCACCCCAAAATTCGATTTCTTCGAAAACGTGTAGCCTACCGAGTGGTAACGTCCCTTGAATGAGAAGGGAACATTTTAGGATGAATCAAATTTCTAAGTTTAACTTTAAACAGTAAAAAAAATTGGTTCGACAAACTGGCCCCATGAATGTAAGGTACCAAAGGTCGCTCATCCGTAGTTGAAGGGTGTTTTTTTGTTCAGTGTGGAGTTTATACAAGATCAACGAGGCCGAGGGGCTAATGTGACCACGGGCCAATCTCAAATCGCCACACCGGATCCTGAAACTGGGGGCTCGAGCACCGACTCGCCGGTGCTTGAGCTCCCAGGCTCAGGATCCGGCTCGCCGGACCTCCAGCCACGGCCTTCTAGAAAACCCTATGGATTTCTCGTCAGAACAGCGCACCAAATCGTTGCATCTGTTCACTTATGAAGGAATTTGCACTTTTACTTGTACTGAAGTCACGATATTAACTGCAAATTATTTAAAAACCTCATGGTTGTAAGTTTTCTTTCTGTTCGCTGATCTAAAAATAATGTAAAAATATCAGTGTTTCTGTTCAATGTAAGAGAGATAACTCTTGAAACCTCATGATAAAAACTCGCACCAGGAATTCATGCACACAAGCGAGCATCGAAATCTACTGTCAAAAAAATGATCATAGAATGGCTACGTCCACCGTAAACTTGGTAGTTGCAGCCTGCAATAATTTAGGTATTGGTTTTGAAGGCCGAATTCCATGGAGAATCAAACAGGATCTTGCTTTCTTCAAGAAAATTACATCGACAACTCAGGACCCCGAAAAGCAGGTGACCCAGTACACACATTACTGTTTGTCCTAGTGTCAACGACCTTTCAGTTCTAGCATCTCGACGAACAAAAAATATTGCAATTATGCACAGCAAGGGGTGTATGTGGGGGGGGGGGGAGGGGTTGTATTCATCCATTCCAACTCAGTCCAAGACTCCAGGGTCCAATGCTTGTATTGTAAACATCCTCCATTCCACATTCTGTCCCCTCCCCAACATTTTGCACCAGTACCTTATTTAAATACCAGTAATTTGAAGATAAGAGTGTGAAAAATAAGGACTGACCTAATAACTTGTTAGCATTAGAGATGGAAACGTCTTCGATCATATGGGAGTGGCAGCTAATTCCCTGTCTTTAATTGTAATTAGAATTCCCCCTGCTAATAGTTGTGTGTTTCTTTGTTTTCAGACAGGAGATGCTGTGTTGTGTGCTTGCAGGGAAGGCTTATTTCTCCCTTTTAGACAGGTTTTGTTCCAATCCTTCCCCCCCCCCCCCCCCCCCCCCAACCACAACAGTCTTTTGTCACTAAAGTTTTTGTGTTTGTTTCCAGAATGCAGTGGTGATGGGGCGTAAGACGTGGTTCTCCATTCCGGCGAAGTTCCGCCCACTCCCTAAGCGGATCAACGTTGTCCTGAGCCGCGAGCTGCCCGAGGCACCCAAGGGAGCCCTGCTTGCTCGCAACTTCGCAGATCCAATGGAGATGCTTACAACAGGATCGCTCAGCTGGAAAGTGGAGTCCGTGTTTGTAATAGGTGGAAGTTCTGTTTATGAGGAAGCTATGATGTCGGATCGTTTTCCTTGCAGGCTTTATCTGACTAGAGTTTTTGGGGATTTCAAGTGTGACACTTTCATTCCATCACCCGATGATCACGGCTTCCAGAAAGTTCCTAACCCTGACGACATACCATCTGAAACGTTGACTGAAAATGATCTTGACTTCAGGTTTGAAGTTTATGAGAAAAACTGAACGGAAAAAAACACTGGGGGGGGGGGGGGGGGGGGGGGGAGGTGCAGGTGCGCTGATGTGAGTTGAGGAAATTATCCACATTTGCATGATTATCGTGAAATATGAAGAACTACCTGTGTAAGTTTAACTTGTGTACCTGTAACTAAAAATCTTACAGGAACATTTGTCTATTGCCTGATTTAATATTTTTCATCAATTAAATTTTACAGGCTCATCAAAAAGTTTTATTTATTTATGTTTTCCGTTTTATGTCTGTATCCTTGAACTTTTTGTTGAAGAAATGCAAATCCAACGGCAGCACCTGCAGTTAGTGAGAAATCAGATGTTTCACTGCCTCATCAGATCATGCATTGAGGTGGTTACCTCCCTTGCACTGCTATGTGCAGCATTCTGTTTCAGACAGCAGGTACTTTTTTCAACAGGATTTTCACTCAGTAAAACATGTTTTCTTTCTTGGGAAAATAGTGTACAGGTTTAGTCATTGGCTTTTTTCTCTTCTGTTTTGTTGTTGGTTAATACATAAATAACAACTTTAGTGCATGTACATTTAGTTTTTTGCACGATCACTCATCTTTACTTTCCACAACAAGCAGCTAAACTGGAGTCTTTTTTCGAGTGCCTCTGCCAGATATGTCAGTTGTATAGGTTTTGTGACATTAGGATCAAAGGGTGTGTGTGTGTGTGTCAGACCTGGGAACTCATACGATTTCTTTGACGTATTTTGTACACATGATTGTCTAGAATACGAGAAGTACAGTTAGTGGGGAAAAATACGACGAGAAAAATTCCTAGACTACTTTTCTTCACAAGCGCATCCCAAAGCCAATCCAGTATGTTGACACATGATTACAGTTTTTGTCAGTAAACATTGAAAAAAGCATTTGTTTTAAACGTTTTGATAAATGTAATTAACATAGCGACGGACGCGTGTTAAAGATGTTTGAATCATGGATGTTCAAATGCTGTATTGAGTACGCTTATTTTTCTGAAAATACACCACGTTTGCTTGAGAAATACTCCCAGTGCAAAACAGGGGTTCCCAGGTCTGGGGCCAGTTTCATAAGCCAGAAACACAGTCGACCAACTGCAGTTGTCCGAGAGAACCACAGTAATCCGACGTCATCGGGTTTCACGAACAAAATTTCAGTCGGCCGACTGCGGGTCGTCTCACCGGAAGTCGACCAAACACGGCGATGCTCTCCCCCCAACACTGTGTTCGGCTTACTGCGGTAAACCGAAAATAAATGTAATTATCCGCACAGTCAATGGCAGAATGCTCACACTTTTTTGGATTGTGAGCCAAACCTTGTGATTGTTCTTCGAAATTTATCTATCATGACGCAGTAATCCAGGAGACAAGTCAGGGTTATGTCTTGAAGACGTCACATTATGGCGTAAGAGGGTTCGACGTCACGCGAAGGAATTACTGAAAGTCTCGGTCATTGTTATTTTGAGCGGGCCGAGACTAATTTTTTTCTTCGAAATCGGCCATTTCCACGTGCGAATGATCAAACGGAAGTGGTAATGTTGCTAAATTTAGCCCTCGACTTGGCCATTCGGATTACTGTACAGTCGGTCGACTGCGGTTGTCCGCGGGTGACGGTGATTCGCTCATGAAACGCGCTTTTCGGTGACCCGGCGATCAACCACAGTCGGTTCACTGCTATCTTATGAAACTGGCCCCTGGTGTGTGTTTCCTTGCTTAGCTGCACAATATTTCAGACTTATCTGGATGTATCACAGTGGGTTGATAATGATGTTTGTCTTGTGATTTTTGTGTCAATGCCATCAAGATAAGATATGGTATAAACTGATTTTGACTGGAAAGCTTTGAGAACAAGGGGAGGCAACATGATGGCAGCCAGTGAAATACCTAAACTTATTTCAAATTTGCTAAAACTTTGCTGTCATTTTGGAAGAGTTACCAAACTTATTCACAGTTGGGGAAGAAGATGCAGAAGGACTGCTTAAACTTTGTCAAAACTTTCATAGCCATTTTGGCAACATTGCTGAAGAGAATATATCCTAGCAGTATTGTTTTCAGTTTACTCAAGTCTTCAGGTTGTACAGCCTGGGGAGTTTCTTTGAACAGTTGTTCTAATAAATTTCTTCTGGTTTGTGCATGGGATATCTGTTCACACAAGTCAAGCCATGTTGCTTTAGCTTTGTATAACCCCATAGTGGAAACAAAAATCTGTAAAATCCTGCTATCATCACATTCTTTGATCTGTTTGTTACAAGTTGAACTGTAAATTTGCAAATCTGTGTTCTCTTTAGCTGTTTTTTGTTGTGTGTTTTTTAATGCAGGGGGAAGGGGGGGGGGGCAATAATAAGTGGTACGGTTTATGTACTTTCTATGGTGCTAATCTCATGTGTTTCCTTCTCCTTTTTAACTTCAAAACAAAGACAATTATCCTGTCACAACTGTTATGGTTCATAGACCATAGAAATGAGCGTTGACAATTTCTCAAATATTTATGATTTCAAGAGCCTCAAAACTTCACACACTTCCTGTGTCTGTTGATGTCAAGACATGACGCACGTCTAGTTGACCTTTGTCAACTTACAGGGTCAAAGCAGGGTCGATCAGGTAAAAAAATTAAAAACAATCGGGTTCTAACAAATATTTAAAACTAGATTGTTAGGTTTTTTAAATGCATATATATATTAACTTCATTTAAAATAGTCTGTATGACTAAGACTGAGTTTCAACAGCAAAAACGAAATTCTAAATTTTGTCTACTGTTTTCACAAATTGGGACCAGCATTATACAAAATACTACATGACACTACACTACATAGTACATAACAGTTTTAACACTAACATTTTATTGTTACAGGCCATTACAAAAGACACAGTTAACTTCTAGTTTCTGGCTTAATGTCTTTTGTGATTGTGTGCATCTCGTGCTGGATGTGGATGGATGTGCTTTTTCTTTGCAGGCTGATGTGTGTCAGTTATAATGCATGAATGAGCAATTATCTGTAGCAATTTATAATGTAACTCAGGATAAAATAAAAACATTGATTTAACAGATTCTGCTGTTGTTGCTTGTTTAGCGCAAACTTGCTAGAATATGTGTGTCACTTGGAAGAGGCTGAGAGAAAAAGCAAAGCACAGCTCCAGGGATATTTTAACAAGTTGCGTAAGGCGAAATTACTACATTTAGTCAAGCTGTGGAACTCACAGAATTAAAGTGAACGTAGTCCGCCGCTAGTGCAAAAGGCAGTGAAAGTGACGAGCCTGTTTGGCGCTGTAGCGGTTGCGCTGTGCTTCATAGCACGCTTTACTGTACCTCTCTTCGTTTTAACATTCTGAGCGTGTTTTTAATCCAAACATATCATATCTATATGTCTTTGGAATCAGGAACCGACAAGGAATAAGATGAAATAGTGAACGTAAATTTGGATCGTTTTATAAAAAAAAAAATTTGTTTACAATTTTCAGATTTTTAATGACCAAAGTCATTAATTAGTTTTTAAGCCACCATGCTCAAATGCAATACCGAAGTCCGGCCTTCGTCGAAGATTGCTTGGCCAAAATTTCAATCAATTTGATTGAAAAATGAGGGTGTGACAGTGCTGCCTCAACTTTTACAAAAAGCCGGATATGACGTCATCAAAGACATTTAGCGAAAAAAAGAAAAAAAAGTCCGGGGATATCATTCCCAGGAACTCTCATGTCAAATTTCATAAAGATCGGTCCAGTAGTTTAGTCTGAATCGCTCTACACACACACACACACACACACACTCACACACACACACACACACACACACACACATACACCACGACCCTCGTCTCGATTCCCCCTCTATGTTAAAACATTTAGTCAAAACTTGACTAAATGTAAAAACAACAAGAAAATTAAGCGGTGTGTGCTTTCACATTTTATTTTGTACTTTACAGGAAAAGAAATGCAAGATCTCTTTGATACCAATGCACTGTACGGGGATTTCGTTTCGTGCAGGCAGTTTTGAAAACAGCAACAACTAAATGCAAGGTTCACAAAACCTTCCCTGTCATCTCGGTAGCATGACTAGCTTTTTTTTACTTAAAGGAAATCCCTGACTGTACAGATTTCTTCACTGCATGGCAGCATGACTCCTTACAAATCGCATCTCCTTGCAAGGAAGTTGATAATGTGAGAACAAGTTTTGAATCTTGTGAATAACTAACAGTATTGGATATGGGTGTTGTTCAATTCAAATTTCAACTCACCAAGAAACCATGCCTGTGCACACAAACGTCTGCGCAGTTCAAAGCAGGCAATGCTATGTATGAGTCAAACGCCCTTTGTTTTGAATTCCAATCCCTTTAAAACTTTCTTCAAAAGTGTAAGAAAGATGACAATTAGCAATCAAAATGTATCTTCAATCGCAAAGAAAGAAGGCATGATGACCTGTGAGAAACTTGTCCCCTGTCTCTCTCTCTCTCTCTCTCTCTCTCTCTCTCTCTTTCTCTCTCTCTCTCTCTCTCTCTCTCTCTCTTTCTCTCTCTTTTTCTTTTTCTCTCCCCCCCCCCCTCTCTCTCTCTCTCTCTCTCTCTCTGAAGGAATATTTTGTTATTTTGTTGTTCCTTTCACTTTGCCAGAGATTTGTACTTTTTGGAAGAAAGTCTCTGCATGATTTTCAGTTGTTTCTTTCGGATTTTGATCTGTTTAGAAAAAAAGGGCTTTGCTTTTGACAAACTTTTAATTATTTTTTTCATTTCCCAAGCACATCATTGTGGGGCTTTTAATAAAAAAATTCAAGCATCCGTCTATAACGTATCAACATTCATCCTTCAACATTTACACAATGCTGAAATATCTCAACGCTAATTCATATCCTAACATCACATTTATATCAATAGGCCTACCATATCTGTACTTACTGATACACATTTTTGAAATGAGCAAAATATGATTTATAATTTTGTTAATGGGGGTTTGCACTTCTGGAGAATAACCAAACAATACATCTTTTTGTGTTAATATAATATTTTCTCCCGTAATAACAAATATACATCTTCTAACACTTTCCCAAAACAATTTCATTTTGCTACATTTCCAAAAGAAGTGTTCAATATAATCCATTTCATTACAAAGACAACATAAACTGTTAGACAGTGTTATTGCATATTTTTTTTAATACAAATATTGACACAAGGTATAACCGAGGCTATTGAAACCTTTTCTTCTCTCCCAAATTCTTTTATGAAATTATAGAGAGAGAGAGAGAGAGAGAGGGGGGGGGGAGGGGGATTGACAGACAGACAGACAGAGAAAGAGCGAGAAAACGGAAGAGAGAGACAGTTAACAGAGAGAGAGAAAGAGAGAGAGGGATGGAGGGTGCTTTTTATTTCATGGTTGGTTGGTTTTAGTTCTTAATGCACTGTTTTTGACAATAGTTTTCATTCGGTAAAAGGCAAATTCAATTACCGCTCTCTCTCTCTCTCTCTCTCTTTACTACACACACACACACACACACTGTGACGTACACACAGTATCGTACACACAAACTCAACACACAGAAACACATCCGTGTATGTATACGGTATCATGCGAGAGAGAGAGAGACAGAGAGGACAGATGGGGATAGAGAGGGGGAGGGGATCGGGAGAGACAAGGAGAGAGCGATTGAGAGGTGCAGATAGAGAGAGAGAGAGAGCTCAGAATGGTTTACGATACTGTACTAAGGCCACAGACTCATATACAAACCACGGGGGATATGGGGGAAGAACAAAGAAAAAACAAAAAAACATACACACCAACAACCATGAAATAAATACGTGGTGAAAAAAAGAGAGAGAGAGTGAGCGACAGAGACAGAGACAGAGAGAGAGAGACAGATCGAGAGAGACAGATCCGTCAGACAGCCATGCAGACAATATATATATATATATATATATATACAACACAATAAAAAGTCCAAAACCAAGCCAGAATGTCGCATCTTTTTAAATCCAAATTTTCGGCCCGCAGGCCTTCTTCAAGGTGCACAGACCAAGCGTCTACATGATCTGTAAACCACAAATTTAGTGTTGTAACTATAGACGCTTGGTCTGTGCACCTTGAAGAAGGCCTGCGGGCCGAAAATTTGGATTTAAAAAGATGCGACATTCTGGCTTGGTTTTGGACTTTTTATTGTGTTGTTTAAATAAGCTTTGTTAAGCTTTAAAAAGTTTTCCAGCCTTCATTGTGTGGCGTGGTGCAGAGGAAAAAGAGTTTCTTGAATTCTGTATATATATATATATATATACACACACTCACACGCACACACAAAGGGAAGTGTCTGCCGTTTGAACATGTAGTATAGTGCTAGTCGACACGGCGTAGCATTATCTTCTTCTTCTTCTTCCAATAATGTTCAGCGATCAATGAATTGACCATTATTAACATGTTGGCGAAGTGCAAGTGTGTGTCATTAACGCAGCGCTACAGTACATTGGTTTTTCAAAAATAGTGATATCGACACGTAGTTCTATTGAGACGTAGTGATAATGGCATACATGTGTGAATTGTGGCAATAGCACTACGTGCCGATAGCACCACTGTTTTTGGCAATTTGTGTCGATAGCACTACAGAAAATAGCGCAAACGATACGTAGCACAAATGACACGTAGCGCTAGCGGGACGCACCGAAGCAAAGGACTGTATTACACACATCTTCCAGAAACGTCAAGAATTTTCAAGCCGGCGAAAGGAGGAAGCGGAAGTGTAAAAAGATGGAATTTCGAGCAAAATCTAGCATTTTCTGGCTAATTCGAGAGCAGCTTGTTTACATCTACAACGAGGCTGTGACCTCATTCTGTATGCATAGCTTCAGAGTCGCCCAATCAACAGCCAGAGATTAGGGGGAATTCCCGCATCATGATTTATTTTTAGTCTAACCGTCTGGTAGTGTCCCCTGCTTTCTACCAAAATCAGTCGAGAAATTTCGATGATCTGGGGTATATAAACGGGCGGACAGCGTTTAACGGCTAAATTTGACTTCAAACTGCAAGTAAACGTGAACGTATCTAAGCGATTACAGCACTTTGTGCACTATTCTACACTACTTCGACATTTTCCAGTGAATAACGAATCGACCGAAAATGCCAAAAGCACCAGCAATCGGTATTGACTTGGGAACTACCTACTCCTGTGTCGGCGTCTTTCGCCAGGGCCAGGTGGAAATCATCGCCAATGACCAAGGGCAGAGGACCACTCCAAGCTATGTGGCCTTCACCGACTCAGAACGCCTGGTTGGCGATGCGGCCAAGAACCAGGCGGCTATGAACCCAGAGAACACTGTCTTCGACGCCAAGCGATTGATCGGTCGCCGCTTCACGGACGACAGTGTGCAGAAGGACATGAAGCACTGGCCCTTTAAGGTGGTCAACGACGGCGGCAAACCAAAAATCCAGGTGGACTACAAAGGCGAGAAGAAGACGCTAGCACCGGAAGAGGTCAGCTCTATGGTGCTGGTGAAGATGAAGGAGACGGCAGAGGCCTACCTTGGCCAGAAGATCAAAGACGCTGTCGTCACCGTGCCGGCCTACTTTAACGACTCACAGAGACAGGCGACGAAGGACGCGGGCGCCATCGCCGGGCTGAACGTGCTGAGGATCATCAACGAGCCCACAGCAGCTGCCCTGGCCTACGGACTGGATAAGAATGTGGCCGGCGAGAAGAACGTCCTCATCTTTGACCTGGGCGGCGGCACCTTCGACGTGTCCATCCTGTCCATCTCTGAGGGGTCATTGTTCGAGGTAAAATCAACTGCAGGAGACACGCATTTAGGCGGAGAGGACTTCGATGGGCGTCTCGTTGACCACTTCGTTCAGGAGTTCAAACGGAAGTACAAGAAAGACATTGGTGGCAATGCCAGAGCCCTCCGACGTCTGCGCACAGCGTGTGAACGAGCCAAGCGTACCCTGTCCAGCAGTGCCGAGGCCAGCGTGGAGATTGACTCTCTGTACGAAGGCGTGGACTTTTACACACGCATCACCAGGGCGCGCTTCGAGGAGCTGTGCTCAGACCTGTTCCGTCACACCCTGGAGCCCGTGGAGAAGGCTCTGAGGGACGCCAAGATGGACAAAAGGCAGATCAATGAGGTGGTGCTGGTGGGAGGTTCTACCCGAATCCCTCGCATCCAAAAGTTGCTGCAGGAGTTCATGGGCGGCAAGGAGCTGAACAAGTCCATCCACCCTGACGAGGCCGTGGCCTACGGAGCTGCCGTACAGGCCGCCGTGCTGAGCGGGGACACCAGTGACGCAATCAAGGACGTCCTGTTGGTGGACGTGTCGCCTCTGTCGCTGGGCATCGAGACGGCTGGCGGCGTCATGACCAAACTGGTGGAGCGCAACACCACCATCCCCACCAAGACGTCGCAGACCTTCACCACCTATGCCGACAACCAGCCAGCCGTAACCATCCAGGTGTTCGAGGGAGAGCGCGCCATGACCAAAGACAACAACCTGCTGGGCCGCTTCGAGTTGACGGGCATCCCTCCGGCGCCCCGCGGTGTACCGCAGATCGAGGTCACCTTCGACATCGACGCCAACGGCATCATGAAAGTCACAGCCCAGGACAAGAGCACGGGCCGATCTAGCAACGTCACCATCAAGAACGACAAGGGACGGCTCAGCAAAGAGGACATTGATCGCATGGTGAATGAAGCTGAGAAGTACCGCGAAGCCGACGAGAAGCAGAAACAACGGGTGGATTCCCGCAACAAGCTGGAGGCCTACGTGTTCTCCGTACGGCAGGCGGTCAACGACGGGGGCGACAAACTGAGCCAGGACGACAAGGACAACGTCAACAAGATCTGCGAGGAGGCGCTGAGCTGGCTGGACAGCAACTCGCTGGCCGAGAAGGAGGAGTTTGACGACAAGCTGCATGAGGTCCAGAGGCAGTGCTCGCCCCTCATGTCCAAGATGCACGGCCAAGGTCAAGGCCAGGGCGCAGCGGGCGGTCCTCAGGGCGGTCAGCGAGGTGATGGCCCCACTGTAGAAGAGGTGGATTAAAAACTAGTGACTGAGAGACTGTTTCATGAACTGTTGATTTGACTATAATGCTCGGTGGAATAATTATGATTATGATGGACTGTTCACAAGGAAGTGGACCTGTGACTCCAATAGCCAAATGCCCAGAACAAAACTGACGAAAGAGGCGAATTCATTGTTTATTGTTCAGTTTTGTGTTCGTCAGTTGTTGACTTTTGATGTGACTGCTTTACTAGCTGATGCTAGTAATGATGAGTAACAAAGCGGACTTGGGAATTATCATCGAACGAGGTAAATAGTGACTTTGAATTTATTTTTGAATACTGTAACCCACCGAGTGATGTACATATTGGTTGCATTTTTTCCCTTTACAAATTCAAAGGAATGACTACCTCGTTAGATTTCCTTTCAAAAGATATTGCACTAGTTTATTTTGCATTTTGCAGTTGACGCAAAAAGTATTGACACAAAAAGTATTGCATTAATTTATTTCAGTTTGTCTGGATTTGTAAATAGTTTCGCAAATCAATGCTCTTGCTCAATTATTTATGAATGTGATAATTTCAAGCCAACAGAAATGGCCTGTTTCCGAAGACACAAGTTATGCAAAGTATGCATGATTTGACTGAGAGTGTTCAGGAGTAATAAAAACTGTATGAACTTGAACTCATTGTTGCCACTGGATTTGTCTGTTTTCACTCTCTTTGTCGTTGTCTTCCTCCGTGTGTGTGTGTGTGTGTGGGGTGTGTGTGTGGTGTCTGTGTCTGTGTCTGTGTGTGTGATATAAACTGTACAATCTTTTGTTATACACCGCCAAATATTTACACACTCTTAATACTGAGGACATAACTCGAGCATAATTATTATCAATCACAATCTACACATGAAAAGTATCACCTGAAATGTTCAATTCAAGACCCATAAAACCTATTTCAAATGAACAAATAAATAACAATATATAAAGATTCCGATTCCAGCAAATCATTCAAATAACTAATTACACAGATATACACTTGCGCGGTGTGTGTTAAGCTTCACACCACGTACGACCATGATAACCACTCACATGCAAATACATCTCAAATCCCCAAAGATATTTCCACAAAACTTCATGTCAAGACACACAAAATTCACACTTTTCATCTTAAAAATGTGAAAAATAAACATTAAAAAAACCCGTGATTGCTGAGTTTGACCACTCCGACTCTACATCGTAATTCAAATAAAATTACTTCAATTCTGCAGAACCGCACGGCATGTAACTTTCACACCACATGTAAACGGGGCAAAAAGTTTAACTTTTGTCTAGCGCCTGTGGCTTCGATAGAATTTACAAACACGCGTGATGCACGCACACAGAGACGAACGGACAGCATTTGATTGATTGATTGATTGAGCTCAAGTGCAATGTCATTCAGTTATATTGATAAAAAAGATTTAAAAAAAATACTCTCGCTTTGTCATCGTGCAGTAAAAGTCAACGGGTTAATTGATGGGCTGAAACTGCGTATGTAACACACACACTCGCCCACGCACGCCGCGCACGTAGTTATGGACAGGAAATTCGTCCGTATGATAAACGGACACCGTCTTGAATGCCTTAGATTACAACAAACCATACTAGGAAATATATATTTATTGCAATGAACGAAAGTGTTACTGTATGCTTTGTGAACGAGTCTGACATGAGCCCGAAGACATCAAACTGTTGAAGTTTCTTACCTTAATTTCTTCTCGTGTGAGCTATCAAGTATTGTACACTGTGAGAATTTTGTGCTGAACTTATTTTTCAAATAGAAAAACTCCATTTTGAATTAATTCAACCAAACCTTCCTACCCTGCACAGAAAACACCCAAGTTGTTGGTTTTTGGTGTGTATCCAAATGGAATAACGTTCGTTTTCAATGCAAAAGACTTGACAGATCTGTCGTGGTATGATAATTATGCATGATTGTTTACAAGGAAAGGAAGGTACCTTTCAGTCAAAAACAGACAAAAAGACAGACAGAACTGATGACAGGCAGAGAGAATTGAATTGAATTGAACTTTATTTTACAAGGATTTAGATTTAAGGCTACGCCTTTTCTTACAATCTGTCCTTGGGACGCATAGACACACAATTATATAATAAAAAATAAAAAAATAAATAAAAAATAAAAAAATAAAAATTAAAAATTAAAAAGTTAAAAAGTTAACCAACAATAGGAGGTCGGAAAACGTGATAATAAAGATGACGATGATGATGATGATGACGATAATGATGATGATAATGATGATGATGATGATAAAGATGAGGCATGAAGATCATACATATGTGGTTATTCATAAAATCAAATGCATACTATGCAGGTAATTATATATACAAGCTGGTGGCAATCGAACATGTAGCAATAGAGTAACAAAAATATGTTCAGAATATACAATGCACAGCATATTTTTGACGTAATACTAAGTTTGGTAAGTCAAAAGGCGTTAAACTACTCAGACATTAAGTGGTTTTTTACACATTTTTTAAAACTTTTTAATGACTTTAGGTGCTTAAAGGATGATGGAAGTGAATTCCAAACTGAAGTACCCGAAAAAGCAAGACTGGTCTTATACAGGTCAATTCGTGGAATTGGTGGGATCAAGTTGACCGACCCATATCTGTGGGTAGCTTTATTAAATAATGATGTAATGTAAATCGGCACTTTACCGTGATACAATTTATGCATGAAAATGGCTTTGTTTAACTTGAGATGCTTTTCCAGTGGAAGAAAGTTAAGCATTTTTAATTTCATATCTGTTGAGGCATTATCCTTTACGATGAGTTTGGCCGAGCGACGATAGAGAGAGTCTAACTTTTTCAAGTGGACATCACTGCTGCCATCCCAGAGCGTCGAAACATAATTAATGTGAGGCATTACATGAGCATGGTGGAACATTTCCAGAGTCCTTCTGTCGGTATATAGCTTTAACTTGGATAGGAGGAAAACGTTCTTGGCTACTTTCTTGCAAATATGCTGTATTTGTGCCTGCCACTTGAATTCACAATCAAGAATTACCCCTAAAACGCGATGCTGTTGAACTTGTTCAATTGATTGCGTACCAATAGTAAGATTTAGTTTGAGTGGAGAAATCTGATGTTTTTGTCTGGTTGCAATTACCATACTTTTAGTTTTTATTGGATGGACAAGCATAGCATTAACACTACACCAGTTATTTACATCGTTTAAAGCTGTTTGAAGGGAGGACTCTATTACTGTAACAGACTTTCCACTTGAGTGAAGAGAAGAATCGTCAGCAAAAAAATCACTTCTTACATTACTGTCAGAAATGTGCAGTGGCAGATCATTGATATACAGACAGAACAAGATCGGCCCAAGCACTGACCCTTGAGGCACCCCGCATTTCACAGTCTCCTCAGTAGATATTTTACAGTTTAGGGCAGTATATTGAGATCTGTCCTGTAAATAGGAAGCAAAAAAGTTACACACTGAACTGTTTCTGAGATACAACTGTAATTTCTTCAGTAAAATTGAATGATCAACAAGATCAAACGCTTTTTTAAAGTCGAGAAACACAGCACCACTGATTTCAGATCGGTTTGTTGCAGACAACCAGGTGTCGCATAGCGTGGTAAGGGCGCTGTGACAAGAGTGATTTGTTCGAAAACCAGATTGAAATTGATGGAAAAGGTTTCTGCTTTCTATGTACGCGAGCAAATGTTTGTGAATATGTTTTTCCAATGGTTTGGATAAAATGGGTAATAAGGAAATGGGTCTAAAATTATTTGGGTCGGATAAATTTCCGCCTTTATGGAGTGGAATTACTTTTGCTCTTTTTAGTAAACTAGGTACAGTATTTTGCTTTATGCAGAGATTATACGCATAGGTGAGTGGCTCCACAATATATGGTAGAGCTAATTTGGCCAAGTAAGGAGGAATCTTGTCAGGACCCATGGACTTTTTATTCTCAAGGCCTTCTAGCGCCTTACCTACCTCATGCACTGCTATGTCTGGAATAGTAAAAAAATCGTCCGGTTTACATTTGTCATTGCAAAAATCATGTAATTTTGTGAGAGAGACTTCAAGGTCAGAATCAGGACTGTCGCATTTTGCAGATTCATTTAGCCTATTGGCAAGGGACAAAAAATGGTTATTAAAATCTTCAGGGGAGATGGTTGTGGCAGACCGATTTGAGTTCTGTTTAGATTTACCTAATATGTTATTAACAGCACGCCAAACAGTTGCAATATCTTTCTTGTCCTCGATTAATGTATTAAAGTAATTTGCTTTTGCTTGACGTGTTAATTCTGTCACTTTATTCCTTTGTTTCTTAAAATCAGACTTCATGTTGTTTGCTTTGTAAAAATCACGCAGGGACATGGCTTCTATAATCTGTTCCGTCAACCATGGGGGAAGAGATGGATATTTCACTCTGTGGTGACGTAGTGGGGCATGCTTATCCACTATAGGATAAAATATATCTAAAAGGGCGCCCAACGCTTCGTCAGCAACAACATGATTAAACACAGAGGAAAATGGTGCTAAACTGAGATCAAAGAAGAATTTAGTTTCATCAAACGTTTAAAAGCTTCTATATTCAATAGTTGTATGGCCCTTGTGCACCGGCTTAGGTAACTTGAACGACCAAGAACAAAATAGTGAACAATGGTCACTGATGCTTGAAGGTACAGTTTTCACGTTTGACACCATGGAAATATTATTAGTGTAAATGTGGTCAATCAACGTTGATGTTGTATCAGTCAATCTGGTTGAGGTGTTCACAAGTTGATGGAATCCAAAGAGAGATGTAACTGAGCGCCAGGCTGTCTGGGTTTTATGCAAGTCTATGTTAAAATCACCAAGTAACAAAACATTGCGATTATTACATTTGATGTTATCCATCAAATCAATAAAATCGTCAGACCAAGCTGAATTGGATGCGGGATTTCTATATATACAAAACCGAGGAGAAAAGAATTCGAATTCTTATAAGAAATTTCAAGCCAAAGGCATTCAATACTTTTCACTTCCAGATCAGCCCTGCGCTTAACAAACTTTGCAATGGAATCATGGACATAAACAGCAAGACCAGTATGTTGTACTTCCATACTGTCGCGTCGGATAACAGAATAGTGAGGTATCCGCAACATATCATCACAGATGCGTGAGTCCAGCCTAGTCTCTGAAATCCCAAACAAATGGGTTATGGGAGAATGTTGATTTAATAACACGCAGAGATCAGGAATTTTGTTCAAGAGATGATAAATGTTTAAGTGTCCGATATTCAGTCCTGCGGCTGGAGCTAGTGCCGACATGCTTATAAATGTTAAGAGTACACACAGAAGCAGACACAATCCGCACACACTGGACGTTGTAGAGTGAAAGTTCAAGATTTGCTAGAAAAGGCAAAGTCCTTGTCGTCTACGAATTACACAATAGAGTTCTAAACAATGTGCTACGACGGGTCGATCAGACGATATGGAGAAGTGCTAGAACCGAAGGGAAGGAAACACACTCTTTCCTCAGTGTCCACGTCAGAGAGAGAGAGAGAGAGAGAGAGAAGTCGAAGTCGATTTTTATTGCAACAAACACAATATGTATGTACTGGGGGGAGGGGGGGGGGTTAATAATTCACAAGAATTAAAGTTTTCGCCAACTTGACCGTTCAGAAGCAAAGCTACCGAGAGAAAGAGATAGAGAGAGAGAGCGAGAGAGTGACCCACGTGTTGGCGAGTTCATGTTGGCGAGTTCGTGTGGACGAGAAAAATAGACGTGAAGAACGAAAAGATCAGTCAGTTTTGTAGCTATCTGGGCAGTGCAAATCCTTCAACTTAGCTTCAGTTCTGTCGCTGGAAATAATCACATCCTCGCGTGCACAAAGCAGAACTTTTCAGTCAATTTGTATCAGCCAGCATGCAATCAACCGATCATTTGCAGCGCTTAAAAACTTTTTAAGGGTCCGTTTTTTGTCAGCCACGTGCAACAAAGCATGAAAGCTCGCCTGCCCGGCTTTAACTTTTAAGTCTTGTTTTGTAGAGAGCAGCGCGAATCGGTTGAAAATAGCAGCTTTTCTGGATCTATTCTGTCTTTCTATAATTAGGGTTTTTATACAGACATCGTGATCGAAGGCTTGGTAACACTGAAAGCTCAAACTCATCCTCTGAGACACCGGGGATGCATGCACACGCTGTTAGTCGAGGAACCCCCGATAGCTTAGGCATCTAGCTGTGTATGACTGTGTGGCGAGGGACGTCTCGTGAGCAAAGTTTGTAGCAACTTTGTGTATGCATTTTTTTTGTGCAGCGTTTCACACACACAGACAGACAGACGGACAGACAGAAACTCACTTACACACACACACACACACACACACACACACACTGACACACACACACACACACACACACACACAACGCACTTGTCACGTTTATCTTATAGGGCGGTTTTTATCCAGAAGTAAACGCTCGTGTACAGTAGTATTGACAATTCCCACAGTCTGCAGAGAAAGTATTCCAATTACCTCTGTGCTTTTATGGCTGATTTATATTACTGAGAGAGAAAAATTTTAACTATGTAGGCTACACCTGTAAGAGTAAATAATACCTGTCATATCTGTCAACTTAGCAACGCAGCCATGGAGAGAACATTCGGGTAAGCTTCTATACCCAAACATTGTCTGTACCATGGACCCATAAAAGCAGTGTTGGGTCGATACCAAATACCTATGTTTCCAACGAACACAGAAAAATTGGTGTTCGTACTTTGAGGTTTGAAAGATAATCATGTAAAGCTATACACCTTCCTTCCTTCTAGTCTGGGCTACTTGTGTGGAATATCCAGTACACCAGCACAACAATTCTGTTCTGGAATTAGAGTTCATCATTCCACTTGGGCACATAGCTTAAAATCAACAGCTTGGCTGCTTTTCGTGTCGTCGTCGTCGTCGTTGGTGTTGTTGTTGTTGTTGTTGTTGTTGTATTTTTTTTCTCTTTTTTTTCATATTTTCTTTTTCTTTTGAAGATTGACAGTATCAGCACCAGTCACAATATTTTGGGGGCAAACATTCCAGGGTGAAGGATGTTCTTTCTCTGTATACTAATACAGTTGAACCTGCCCTGGTGACCACCTCATGATAACGACCCCCTGTCAACCAGGACCACCCACAGTGGAGATCAGTGGACCCTGATACGAGTTTCTTTCCATATTATTCACCTATGACGACCACTTTTGTTCGGTTCATTGGGAGGTCGTTATTAACATGTTCGGACTAATATAATAAGACGGATTCTGATGAAGAAAATTAATATGAAGGGACGTTAAAAACAACGCAACCCCCACCCCTCAGCACTACCTACATAGCCGTATCGGTTGAAGGAACGTTTTTAAAAACAGCTCTCTCTCTCTCTCTCTCTCTCTCTCTCTCTCTCTCTCTCTCTCTCTCTCTCTCTCTCTCTCTCTCTCTCTCTCTCTCTCTCTCTCTCTCTCTCTCTCTCTCTCTCTCTCTCTCTCTCTCTCTCTCTCTCTCTCTCGTCAACTCTTCTCTTCAAACAAGTGTGGATGAAATCACTGAGTGGTGCGTTTCTAATGCAATGATCATTCATCCGATTAAAACAAAGAGTATGGTGATAACCACGAGACAAAAACACCAATTAAGTCCTTTACAATTACAACTGTCAGTTGGTTCAACTCAAGTGCAGCAAGTTAGGGAACATAGATTATTGGGTGTTACCATTGATCAAGAGTTGAAATGGCAAACTCATTTGAGTAATATTTGCAAACTAGTATCAAAAAATTTGTACCTGTTATCAAAATTAAGGCATTACGCTGATTCTGCAGCACTCAAAATGTTCTATTACGCCCACATAATGCCTCATATAAACTTCGCATCGACACTTTGGGATAACTGCAGTGATGTTCATTTAAAAAGACTCAATTCCCTGCATCGCCGAGCTGCAAAACTTATTCTGCATGATTTGAATAGGTCCACGGATGATAAACTAAAGCTCTTGAATTTCCTCCCCTTGAAAGATCAGTTGACGTTAAACAAGGCTGTGTTCATGTATAAAATTCTAAATGACGACTGTCCTAAATATTTGCAATCACATTTTCAAACATGCCACAAAAAGATATGGGTCCCAAAAAATCATCCCTCCCATACCTCGCATAGACCTCTACAAATCGAGTTTAGCCTTCTCGGGAGCGTTTCTCTGGAACTCCTTACCCCAACAGATAAGAAATGCAACTTCAGTGAAAATGTTTAAGAGACAGTCTCGTTCACACATCATTCGTGAATGAAATGTCTTGTTCGATTGTTATTTTGTTAAACATTTTGTACTAATGTTAACGGATGTGTAGCTGATCGGAGCAACTTATTCCCAAATGAAAGGTATAACTATGTCAATGTAATTTTGTAATTTTTTTAGTTCTCCTTATGTAATTCCTTAAATGCACATTGTGTTGCATTCTGTACAATGTATTTCTGTATTTTATATGATTGAATTTATATTTGTAATGTGCGTCTGTCTTTATGTGTTGTATAAAGGACAGGTTGGAAGAATAGGCTTTGCCTAAAACCTTTATCCTTTTGTAATAAAGTTCTGAGTCTGAGTCTGAGTCTGAGTCTCTCTCTCTCTCTCTCTCTCTCTCTCTCTCTCTCTCTCTCTCTCTCTCTCTCTCTCTCTCTCTCTCTGTGCCACCCTCTCTCTCTCTCTCGGTGCCACCCTCTCTCTCTCTCTCTCTCTCTCTCTCTCTCTCTCTCTCTCTCTCTCTCTCTCTCTAACAGCACTCCCCCCCCCCCCCCTCACAGCACTAGATATCTACCTATCTAAACATTAAAGTGCAGAGGTGTCGTAGCTGTGAGTATTGTTGATCATAATCTGTTCCTCGTTTCTCAGTATAGCGGAAAAACAGAAACAGACAGAAAATCTTGAAAGAGAAAGATTTCTTTTTAATTTTGTTTCTTGTTTCGCCTACATTAGAGTATCGTTTTAGCTCAACTTATATTTTGTTCGAAATTTAATGACAACTGAACGAAATCCTCTCAGGTGTTGGAAAACATACTGAGAATGAATCGCTGCAAAAGTTGTATTTCACAACTTTTTCTCAAGGCCAGTTTCTTTCTCGGGTTGCAGGTCTAATTAAAGCTCGAACCTGATCCCTCATCGTAGGATGAAGTCTCTATTTTCGGACCCTCTCCGGAGATGTATGAAGGTAAGTGCATGTGTACTATTTTTTGCTGAATCTTTTATTCGCCTTTGGTAACTCTTTGTTGTTGTTTTTCTGTGATCATCTTTCTGCCTTCACTCTTTTTCCCTTCACTGAGAAAAACACACACAACTTGAGTTCTGTTATTTGCGCATTTGTATTACAGAAAATTGTATTTGGTCAGGTTTATTCGCATGTTTTGTGTTCTGTATCTAGCGTCCACCCAAGATTTGTGATTATTTCATAACATCTTGATTCCGTTAGACTATAGATAGATAGATTACAAAACTCTTTATATACTTGTCGTCAGACTCATTGACCTGTTTTAAACGGTAGATAACCCGACTTTCGCTATACCTGTTTTGAACGGTAGATAACCCGACTTTCGCTATACCTGTTTTGAACGGTAGATAACCCGACTTTCGCTATACCTGTTTTGAACGGCAGATAACCCGACTTTCGCTAAACCTATTTGAGTGTCTCGTGCTAATCATTTAGCTCTGATTTCTCAACATGATGGCGCAATAACTGACAAGGCGTGTGCTTAACTGGCTGACATTAATTAGAATGTTTGTGTCTTCATTAATCAGCTCATGACACATCCTGACCTCAGGTCAAAATGAGTTCGGCTCATTCTCTCCCTGACAGGAGAAAATGTCGACTTGTTTTGACCTTAGAACGATGTCTTTATCATAACTGTGAAACCCCGGGAACATACTACTTCCAATTCAGTAGGGGGGCGACTATCCTCAACCCGGCGGGTCCCCAGGTGGCGGATAGGGGAACGTATCTGGGGGCCAGCTGCGAATATAGAATAAGCAGTCCCGGACCAACTAACGGTGTCTCTACCGGGACGGGGTGGGTTGGCAGATGGCACTGACTACCCTATAAATGCCCTACGCGTCCGATGACGGTTACACCATGCGGGTAAGAGCCGCATTAAAAGCTCTAGCCCCGGAGTGGGACCCCCGGTAAGAAATCCCCCATGTGTTCCCAGGGTTAGGTTTTTGAGCCAGGAACTAAGGGCGGGGTAACCCCGAAAGAAACCTAAGGGCTGAAGTCGGAGGATCTGGGCCAACAGGCGCACCTTAACCAACCACAGATCCACGCAAAAACGCAAAATGAAATGTTAACAGCGAACGACAAGAAGAAGATAACTGTGAAGAACAGAACGGAGATCACTGTCGAAGTCGGTCAATCTGCAATCATTTTCGTCTCGCGAACACTGCTCGTGAACAACATATGGGAGATCACTCTGTATTCTGGTTTTGATAGATTCGCGTAGGACTGTCGCGTCCGGTCAGAGAGACAACTGGCGATAGCCGTGGAGCGAGGATTATCAGAATGCTCACGACACGGATGGTTAAAGGGATAGAGTCAGTGTGGTTGCTGCTGTCGTCTGCTAGCTATGGGTTTATACATGGTGTTTGTTCTTATATCAGCACTTACAATGCACCATGAAACACAGCTTTGGGGGACGGGAAAAGATATATTCAAAAAATATATCTAAGAAATAATCACAAATTTCAGACAAGCACACCATAAGAAATCAGCAAATATAGCGCAGACCTTTTAACAACACTCAACGTGTGCCTTTTATTTTATTTTATTTTTTTGTAGCAGTTATATCCTGTATTACATTCATAATTTTTTTTGTACCAGGTTTTGTCATCCTGTTTGTCTTGTATGAAGTTTGGAACTTAAGAAAGTTTGAAGCCGTGCACATGCACCTGTGCTAACCTTGCGTACGGGACTTTTAACTACTTTATTGTCCTGGTCAAGTCAATCATCTGACAGATTACAAAGGTGAATACCCGCTTGGGACTTGAATCACTAAAACGCGCAGAACGTCACTTCTTTTTCATCGAAAAGATCCCATCTGTTGACCTCGTTTGGTGAATTTTTCGTTCGGCGTTTCCGTAACCTCTCTAGCGGCGGACAGCACAAGCCGACAGAGGAGAATATCCGCAGGGCATTTCATCCCTGAGACGCACAAAATGCCACTTCTTTACCACCGGAACCTTGACTGAACAGAAAGATCCTATCTACTGACTCTTTCTTCGTGTACGGGACATCGTTCGGCGTCCCAGCAACTTCTCTCCAGGCCTGGTCAAGTCAAGCCCTGAACAGCTGATAGAGAATAATACCCGCGTGGCATTTAATCCCCGAGACGCACAAAAGGTCACTCCTTTACCACCGGAACCTTGACTGAACAGAACGATCCTATCTGCTGACTCGTTCTTTGTGTAATGAACTTCGTTCGGCGTTCCCGCAACTTCTTTCTAGACCTAGCCAAGCCAAGCCATAAACAGCTGATGGAGGGGAATCCCAGCTGGGTATTTAATCAATAGGACGTGCAAAAGATCCCATCTTAGCCACCAGAATCTTGACTGAAAAGGAAGACTCTATCTGCTGACCTAATATGCGGGACGTCGTTCGGCGTTCTCGTAACTCCTCAAGTCCTGGTGAAGTTGAGCCCCAGACAGCATCCTGAACTCAGGTCAAAATGAGTTCGGCTCATTCTCTCCCTGACAGGATGCCTTGAATTTCCTTGTCTGGCAAGGAAACCGATTTTTTTTTTACTTATTTAGAGCTTTTTATAATGTATTATTAATATTTATAAGCAGATTCGCGATCGTCGATAATGATTTTTCATGGTGTTTTGTAATGTTTAAATTACAAAGGAATTGATATGTAGGACAGTTTCAAGCGAGTTATTTTTCGCGGCTGTATTTACTGTGCAAACAACTCTAAATATGGCAAAAGTGTCACGTGTCGTGATAATCAACCGTTTGGTTTCGGCGCTCACTGGAGCAGACGATTTTTTTCTGTAACCAGTTGACAGTGATGAAACCATTATATTACGGTCTCCTTCCCGGCTGCAGTCCCAAAATTTCGACTTGTTTTGACCTTAGAACGATGTCTTTATCATAACTGTGAAGAACAGAACGGAGATCACTGTCGAAGTCGGCCAATCTGCAATCATTTTCGTCTCGCGAACACTGATCTCAAATTTAGATCAGTGCTCGCGAAAAACATATGTAAACTCTGTATTCGTGTTTTGATAGATTCGCGTAGGACTGTAGCGCCCGGTCAGAGAGATAACTGGCGATAGCCGTTGAGCGATGACTGATCAGACTGCCCCAGACAGATGCTAAAGGGGAATCCCCGCTGGGCATCGCAAACCCTGAAACGTGCAAAATGTCAGTTCCTTACCACACTGACGAACCTCGACAAAAAGAACGACTGTATACAGTGGACAACCTACTTTAAGATTTACAGATTTAAGGCCTTCCCCCTGCCCTCCCCTTTTTAATAAGATCTTTTCTTCAGATTTTCGAAATTTACCTCCATTTTTAGACTCCCTCCTTTTTGAAACCTCATTAGTTTTCTCAGATTAGTGAGAGTCTTAGAAGGGGGTTTCCACTGTACCAGCAATTAGCATTGCATGTAAAGAATCTTACCTGAAAACTGTACGTGGCTTGTGAAAGTGCTGGTTAGAAGGGGGTTTCCACTGTACCAGCAATTAGCATTGCATGTAAAGAATCTTACCTGAAAACTGTACGTGGCTTGTGAGTGCTGGTTAGAAGGGGGTTTCCACTGTACCAGCAATTAGCATTGCATGTAAGGAATCTTACCTGAAAACTGTACGTGGCTTGTGAGTGCTGGTTAGAAGGGGGTTTCCACTGTACCAGCAATTAGCATTGCATGTAAAGAATCTTACCTGAAAACTGTACGTGGCTTGTGAGTGCTGGTTAGAAGGGGGTTTCCACTGTACCAGCAATTAGCATTGCATGTAAAGAATCTTTCCTGAAAACTGTACGTGGCTTGTGAGTGCTGGTTAGAAGGGGGTTTCCACTGTACCAGCAATTAGCATTGCATGTAAAGAATCTTACCTGAAAACTTGGCTTGTGAAAGTGCTGGTAGTACGGTGAAGAAAAATACATGCACTAGGACTACGTCAGCTGTGTCAGTTATTCTCTTCATTTTATCTGCGGCCTGAATTGTATAGTTTCTAACTGGTCAGTCATGACTAGGTCATTGATAGGCGCTAGACCAAAACCGCTGACTTGAAGGAAATTATTAGTTAACAGCATTGTCTATGACAAACGATACTTGAGAAAGCAACGTCAAAATGTTGGTTTTAACCAATCGCCTACACACATGAGGCTTTTCTGTTTTAACGAAGAAAGACACCCCCACCCCCCATCCCCCTCTCATCCCCAAAGAATTTGTATGTGATGTTAGTGTAGTTTACTTTTTTTCTTTTTTTCTTAAACTCAAGAAACACACTCGACACCAAATTATCGGGAAGCATAGCTTATAATATTTTATAAGGTGCATATTTTTGCTTTAAACAGTAAGTACATGGACACAATAGAGCGCTCCTGTTCTTGGAAAAGACAGGTTTGGCAACCTGAGCAATCAACTGTTCAGTCACTGACTGAGTCACACACAAAAAGTAGACAGTCTGGTGTTCGGACAGGTGTACTGAGTCTTGTGTAGTGTAGTGTGCAGGGATGGACGGTAAGTCCCCTTTCCTCCAAAAGCGTGAGCAGGTAGGCGTACGTTGTTCACCTGTCGATTGTCCCTATAATGCACTGTATAGTAGTACTTAGAGGTGGGAACAGCGGAAATGAAACTTGACTCGAATCACGTCGTAACAGTTTGACACATCGTCTAAACATTCAGCCACTGATGCTTTATCATGCTCTTCTCCGCGTATCATTCATTCTTTTATTTCATGTATAGTGTGTACGTGCGGGGGCCGGTGTTTGTGTGTGTGTGTGTGTGTGTGTGTGTGTGTGTGTGTGCGTGTGTGTGTGTGTGTATGTGTGTGTGTGTGTGCTCTCTTCATTTTCTATCAATTTCTCTATGGACATCCTTTATTCTTAAATGTAAATAAAGGTGCAGAAAAGTAGTAAGGAGATCTGAGTTACGGCGCGATGGTGAAAATGAGCACCTGCCGTGTGATGTGAGTGTATCAAAACATTACGGCCTTTGGAATCATGGCATGCACAAACTGGCTCCAGGGTGCGATATGTCGATGATCCAATCATAAACTTTGCCTGCTATTTTTTTCTCTTGTGTCTGCGCGCTTACACACACACACGCACACACACACACACACACACACACACACAATCCAGGGAGAGTGAGAGCGAGAGTGTGTGGCGCGAGCGTGTAAGAGAGAGAGAGAGAGAGTGAGAGAGAGAGAGAAAGAGAGAGAGAGAGAGAGAGAGAGAGAGAGAGAGAGAGAGTGTGTGTGTGTGATGGGGGGGGGAGTTATTGTTTTATTCACATCCCTACAACCAGAGAGGGAGGCATGGAGGAAAAGTAATAGAGAGAGACAGGGACAGAGAGAGTACTGTGTGAATATTAGGCCTACACTTAATTGCCGAATAACTTGAAAGAAAAAAAAAGAAAAAAATAATAATACCTGTAAGTTCATAAAATACTGGAAGATATCATTATGATTCGAGGTCATGTACGTGCATATGTGCACGACGCACACTTTTCACTTTTGCCACACCGTCAAAAGGAGCACCTGAGTACTAGGTTAGAACATTAATACGCTCGTCAGTACCTGCACGAACTCGTGACCCATACCTACTTGACCATCCTGTACTACCAAAGGCCTGGGATACATATGCAGGTAATATGTGACTGTATTTAGGACATGAGGAAATAGCGCGACACGATTGCATGAGGTCACCCGTCAGGTCATAACCGTTGTCTGCACGTAGTGCGTATTTCAACGATTGTTTTGTTTTTTGTATGTTTTTTATTCACCGCCCCACCTTCTTATTTTGTTCTTTCTTTCCTTCTTTCTTTCAGCTTTTTTCTTTCTTTCTTTCTTGTTTTCTTTCTTCCTTTGTTGTGAAGTATTTTTCCTCCTTTCAGTGATGCCTGTTTCCGCTCCGCCCTTTGTGTAGAAGACACACGAAGGAGACGACGGACATTTTCGAAATTCTCTCTAATTTTCTTCCTCGTCTGTTATGTGTCAATAATTAGTATTCAGTATGCATGCGACATGTTCATAAGAGCACATCCGTACGCCAAGTAAACCAATGAAGTCTGAAGTTTCTCTTTCATTCTCTCCAATGCACATCCTTCGAAACAAGCAAGATTTATTTCACTAGGTGATCATTTAGCCCATTTTAACATACCACGTCTCTGTATTACATGTCGCCGTTTTAACATAGGCTACACGTAATTAAAACAAGAGGTGCATTTATTTTGCTTCTTTGAAGATCTGCTTTGCATATTTAACCCAAGTGTTGTCAAACATCAACCAAGTATTTGTAGACATTTAGCACAGTGAACCGGACTTCGACTTCCTTCCCTATTTGAGACGATCAAAGAACTTGAATGAAATCATGTCTCTCATAATTTGTGTGTCTGTAGTCACACTTATCTGGCGGTAGACTTTCCACCCTATCTTGTACGTATAGGAGGAGAAAGTCAGTGACTAAGACTTGAAGAGGGGATGTGTGTGTGGGAAGGGGGGAGGTTAAATAAGGAGGTAGTTTTGTTTGACGAGACCTGGTGACTCGGACACAAAAAATCCTAATCGTGTGTAGTAAATTCGTCCCTCCTAGATTAGTGACATTCCATTTTGGGGACCTATTTAATTACGTTTGACACCAGCGACGTCGATGCGTTCAGTGTCCGTCTGTACTTTTTTTTTAACTCTTGGTGGCTGTTTATTTTTCGGCATATGCTGTTCTGTAACTGGTTCCGTGTCCCTGTATTATTCTGTCTGTTAGTCTGACTGGCTAGCGGGCGCTCTGTCTCTGTCTCTGTCTGTCTCCTCGACTCTCTCTCTCTCTCTCTCTCTCTCTCTCTCTCTCTCTCTCTCTCTCTCTCTCTCTCTCTCTCTCTCTCTCTGCGCGTACGTGAGTGCGTGTCTGTGTGCGTGTCTGTGTGCGTGTCTGTCTGTCTGTCTGTCTGTGCTTGCATGATTCTCTGTGTCTATGTGTGTCTGTGTATTGTCTGAGCGGCATCTATCTAATCTCTAAGCCCCGAGTTCATTTGTAGCCTGCCCGTGAATCAGACCATCTACGCGGAAACTGCATCAATCGTGTTAGCCTACCTTGAGTGTCAGTGATTGTGTGTGCAGCAGCAGCCCGTCAGTGCAACTATAGTGCGCAATAAATCAAATAAAAAGTGGCTTTGTTGTCAAGTTTCTGTTGGCGTTCTGTCACTATAAATCAATAGCCAAATATAAATAAGACAATATCTTTCAAAGAAGAACAATAGCGCAAATACACGCATGAAAACAAAAAAACAGACATTTGTAGGACAATTTTTAACAAGCGCTTGTGAGTTACTTAAGCATTTCGTTAATTGAAACATATCACTATCGCAACGTAATTGGCTCGACAAGTACATGGCCTTGTAGATCAGTGACAGAAGAATATACACACATACCTACAGACAAACAGACGGTCAGACAGACTAATAGACAGAGTGGAAGACAGACAGACAGACACACACACACACACACACACACACACACACACACACACACACACACACACTCTCTCTCTCTCTCACACACACACACACACACACACACACACACACCGTAGTCCGAAAGACACACACACATAGATGCGCGCACGTCACACACGCACACACAAACACGCACATGCACACGCACACACTAACACACACACACACACACACACACACACACACACACACACACACACCCTTACCCGTCCTACCCCCCCCCACACACACACACACACACACATACACATATGAAACAATCAACCTGCGGACATACGTGACTACGTGCTACCCCTTTGTTCCTTGAAAACTGTCACTCGTGATGATCAACGAGTTGCAGGGTACAGGGTTAAATTAAGGAAACCACCCAGCTCGTGCATATGTACATGTAGACCCATACAGGTACATACAGGCTCGCGATTTCACTGCACAGATAGTAACTTCTGTGGACAGAGAGGCCCCCACTGGCAAGACTATATAACAGTACAGAGACGTGACTCGAGGCACAAACTGTCTCACTCACGATTCAGGCAATTGTCCTTTTTTGGCCAAAACATTCCCTTGTCAGGTTCACGAAGAGCAATATAGCTGAACCTGTCTGATACTGCCTTCAATGCTGTGGGGAATATTCTAAAAACGTATGCCTTGAAACAGCTTCTTTTTTTTTTAAAGTCCAGTTATAAAACAGATAGACATTTGTCGCAGTCGCGCTCGGTTGAACCTTCTAGTCAGTTCAGGCAGTTTGGTACTAGACTATCGTTTGTCATTGGGGGAAAACACCCACCTGAAATAATTAGCTGGTGAGGGGGGAGGGGGGGCGGGGTATTTTCACTTGTAATCTTTTAGGAAACTCACAAAAAAATAGGTGACGAAATGCCACAATCATTTTACATCTTTGCCTGTGTGTACTGTGTGTGTCTGTCTGAAATTTCTCGAACTTCATCTCACAGTAACAAAAACAAAATTGCATCAGTTCACTATCTGCAGGTTCCATCTTTAATCACTTTTCTTTCCTTCGGATGAAAAGTCAGCGACAATTAGCGCAATCGTGACACGCGTTTCGTCATCTCTGCGCGAGCCACTGACATCAGCTTCTCAGTATCCGGTCAAGATCAGTACGCCGCTGTTTTACGAGGCTTTGAGCTTGGGGCGGCGTGCGCCGAGCCAGCTGATATTAGCATGTTAAAAACGGTAACAGAATCAAAAGACAGTTACGTGTGACGTCAGTATGTGTATGCATACCAGCGTGTGTTTCATCGCCATTTTTTTCCGAATCGATCAGCTAAAGAAAAGTCGCGGTTAATAGATTTCCTCTTATATCTATACTTTTTAAGATAAACATTTTGTAGTCATCTTGATGGGTCAACAGTGAAGTACTTTTCAGGACAGAACGGTCTTCAAGAACTCTCAGGCAAGACCTATCCATCCTTATGAAACATTCTATGCGGGTTTAAGAAAAGCCTCAACGATGAAATAATCACACATTTGCATACATCCTAACCTGCACAGTCTCATTTACGTAATCTCGGGAATGTGCATACTTGTCACATTATTTACACTTTAACTATGTTTAACTTTCACTGCCACTGATTGAGCACATTTGTCAGTCAGTTGTTCTTTGTTTCCCGGCGAGGTTGCAGTTCCAGAAGAGAAGTAGAAATGCTAACTGTCTGACTTCATAGTCCAACGACTGTTGCAATGCTTGGTTGATCTGGTATGACATTTCATTCTGAACATCAAGCTTACGCCCGGAACACAAATCAACGATAAACACGTCGGCGTCGTCACAACGTTCTGGTTTTTAACTTCCCAAACATGGGGGATTCCCAACCGCCGCTACAAAAGTGTACACGCACTGCAAGCACCACCCCTCCGCATACCTGCTGTTGTGACGTAGGTTTCAATATAAACATTGCCTTACCACCTCCCGCGTGCGCCGTCAGAACGCCTTAGCTTTTCCTCTCCGCCAGTCACTCTCAGGTAATACTCGTGCTTCCAACCGCGTGTGTGTGTGTTTGCTTGTGAAGGACTCAGTCCACAGAGATATATATAGACTAGTCAGTCACTGACCTGTGGTAGTTCAGTGGATTGGTGGACACTGCAGAAATCAGGATTGTGAGTGGAAAGCAGGCTGCAATTGTGGATAAAGAAGGCCACAAACAGGAACAAGAACAGAGGAAAATAACTAAGGAAAAAGGTAAGGAATTAATTAGAAAAGAGACGATAAGACGAGATGAGATAGAATAATTCCTTGTTTAACGATCATAATACGCCCTAAGATAAGGTCGTTTTCAGTATACCTAGTTATCGCATCCATACGAGAGAGGGTAGGAAGACCAAGAAAGAGAGAGATGGATGAAACTGAGAAAATAAAGTATAGGGAAATAATATAAGAAAGGAGAGAAAAACCAAGCAAAAAAGGTAAGATGGAAAGAGACAAGACAGCAATAAAGACAAAGACTGACCAATCAGGATTGCTTTTTGTCAAGCAACAAGCCACTAAGAAAGTAACACGCATGCAGGAAAAAAAAAATGGGTAGCGCCGTATACTGTATGGCAGCTCGCTTTCCCCAGGGAGAAAGCAGCCCGAATTTCTGTGAGGTTACCCTCATGGACTATATAAAAATCTTATCTTATCTTATCTTAAGAAAGAAAATAAAATAAGCAAAGTAAAGACAACGACTGATAAAGAAGAGGAAGAAGAAAAAATCGGATAACTTTTTCGAGCAGCTAACCGCCAATTCCCTTGAGCTACGCGCGTGTGTTGGCATCTCGTCTGCTAGGCTTGCTGAAGAGGGGGGAAAGGCAAAGGGATCAGCTTAAAAGTTCAAGTTGACTCCGATCGAGGACACCAAACATCCACCCACCCATACGGCATACCCACCTGTCCTGTGGAACTAAAAAAATCGACTCCCCCCCCCCCCCCTCCCCCGAAATAATCAACAACAAAAACACCCTCTAAACATTCCCCCAACCCATCATCACCATCATCTACTCTCCCTACACACCCCCCCCCCCCCCACAAAGACGTCCCCCCCCCCCCCCCCCATCATCTTTGTCCCTTGCCCTTTCCACCTCTCCCACTCCCGCCCCCACCCCACCCAATCCCTCCCAATGCCAACCCTATCAACCCCAACCCTAAGCCCCAGCGAAACACACACACACACACACACCCCTCCCTCCCCTCTTCGCCTCCCCGCCACAGAGAAAACCTCACCCGCTTTAGCCACACAAAGCCTGTCTGGTGATCGATGATGAATCCGGAGGACCGATCAGCTGGCTGTTGGAGCGAGTTCTCCACTGTCTTCTGCTCCCATTCACTGTGTTGGGGGAGGCGGGGAGGAGAGATGTTGACGGCCTCTGTACAGTGACTCAGTGACGGAGCCGTTTTGTGAATGAACTGAGAGACACACACAGAAGAGACGAGGTAGGAGAGAAAGTGAGAAAGAGAGACAGACAGACACAGACAAGCAGACAGACAAACACAATCAGAAAGACAGACAAAGGATGCAATAAAGAGCCAAGTAAACTATTGACTGGCGGAACCGTTTTGTGAACTGATGAACCCAGGGAAACAGAGAGAGGGGGGAAGGGGGAGAGAGAAGGTACCCTCCTGTCAAGTGTAGCCAAGTCAAGCTACCGGTTCAACTGACGAGCCGTTTTGTGAATGAAAGGAGACAGGAGAGGGGAGAAGGGGAAAGAAGAGGAACTCCAGACAGTGTAACCAAGCCAAGCTAACTGACTGACGGTGCCGATTTTGTGAATAAATCCACAAGATGGACACGAGCGAGACAATTAGGGAAGTGAGACAAAGACAGACAGATAGACAGAGAGACAGATAGACAAAGAGAGAAAGAGGAAGAGGATTAACGGTCCGCATTATATCGCGTGGCATAGTCATTCACGGACGGAGATGATTCAATCAGCACTGCGGTTTCCGTAGATCGTGTCCGAAACCGCATCGACTAATTGCCTCTGCTTTGCCCAGATTTGGTGTGTGTTAATTGTGCGGCATCCTGCTGCAGTTGTTGTACAGCGATGGAGTCAGTTTTAAGAGCTGATTTTCCGCAAGCGTTGGAGATTTCTAGTTTTTGGCTCACGTAAGTGTAACCTATGTGATGCTAACTTTTGTCTGTCTGTGCGTGTGTATATGTGTGTATGTGTGTGATAGAAACTTTAACATTTGACTGAACTCCGAAATACTAATTTTACCTGGTTATTATCCAAGCAACAGCTTCAAAGTATTGAAGCAATGATCAACATTTCGTCGGCACGTATGTAGTTAAAGTGTGTATCCAAAGAAAACGGGTGGTGGTTTTTTTTTTTTTTTTTTTTTTTGGGGGGGGGGGGGAAACAGGTGACTGGTTTGTGTCGTGTGTGGTATGTAGACCAGGTCAGGGGTCAAGGTTAAGTCAGATCGCGTGAAGGATTGTGGTATAGATATAGTTCTCACCCAGCTGCAGTTCGCCGATTCGGGGAAGACGATTTCACATTGTTCGGTTTCGTAGCCCCAGAAAAATAGATAAAGAAGATACCAAAGGAGATTTCCTACAGGTTGATCTGCACAGCGTGTTTCCAGTGTGTGCGCGAGGAAGCGCTGTCGAAAGCGCAGTGTCGATCTGGTAGTCGTGTCCCCGTAAGTAAGCTACATACAGACAGATCTAGATCTAGTGTCTCCCACTCTTGCACCGTGTCACCTATGCTTACTGTGTGTGTGTATGTGTGACGGAGTGAATGAGTTTGTGTTACTGTTTGTCGATTTCTTACGGGAGCCTTGAAGGCTTCGCCTCTTGTTTTGTTTGGTTCCAGTGAATTCCTGCAGTTCATGGTGTTTCAGCGAAACCCGGGAAGTGACAACTATCCACTTGATTAATTATGACTGTGTTATTTACTGAAAAATTGATTAAGACATCCTGAAAAGACTGATCCGACGAAGTGCTGATAATATCAAACAACATCATTTGTGAAATAATTCATCTTCTCACTCCCGCTGAGAATAACCGAGACTCTTGCAATTATTTCTCTGAAACCATGACTGACGTCGAATGTGACATCCTGCAAAACTCAGAGTCGTCGAACTTCTATATGCGGGACGATTGGTTTCAATACTGAAACAGGCATAGGAAAATCTATGTCACGGTCAGGCTTTGTGCAAACATAAGCAACTGACTATCATGTGAATACGTGCTGAAACTGATATCGGAAAATCTACGTCACGGTTAGGCTAAGTGCTAAAATAAACTGATTTCCACTGGTGTTGTGTCTTGTGAATTAAGTGCTGACACTGACATCTCCATCCTGTGACACTTAGTTGATCAATACAGTTGTAATACTGAATATCAAGGACTATCGCTGCTGAAACGATGCTGAAACGATTCTGAAACGATCGTATGATATATTAAAGTGTGATATCAACGCGTGAAACATGGCTGCCGTGTGCTGACAAAACCGAGTAAGTCCACTGAAGCTAGTTCTGAGATAAACGACTTTTTCTGTTTTATTACATTTCTCAAAAGTGACGATTATCTTGATCAATCTACAGAGATAATAAGATAAATAGCATTATTGTACGTTTACAACCCGAGTTTGATAATGATCTGATGGATGGTTTTTGTTTTGTTGGGCATTTTGTGGACTTACTTGGTTTTGTCACTTTTTTCCATTATATCAGATCTAAAAAATTTGACAGATCTAAGCAAGTGGACTTACTTGGTTTTGTCAAAACATTTGGAAGAAAAAGTAGTGCTTTTTTTGAGGATGAAAGTCGCTTGTTCATTTCAATGCGTTATTCTCTCAGGTGCCAGGAGAAACGTTCCGTATAACTCTCGCTTACTCTATTACACATGTCGTGTGCATAATTATAGAGCGCTTACTTCCCTTTGCTTATTTGATCTCTGAACAACGCTCTGGCTCATTTCGGTACGATTCTCACAGATACTTTCGAAGCGAACCTGTAACAATGTGTGCGTTTGTGTGTTTGTTCTGATTAAAACCAGTCTTGATCTAAGGACTATGTCCAGTCAAGAATAAAAGATGGTTCTTGTGTATGACTGTGTACGTGAGTGTTAGTTTGAGTGCCTTGGAGAATGATGAGCATATCAGATTGCGGCGATTTGCTAAAATACATATTATTCACGTACAATTGTTCAACCTACACAGCATGTTTTTTTGTTCCAGTAATGTTTTGTTGTTGTAAGTTTATGTGGTACGGTTACTACTATAGTTACAGCCTTAAATCACATTATTTGAAATACAAATCAAACACTATTTACCCGGGTTTGATGTCTTAAAAATCGTTTCTTGAAATTGTTATTACGAAATATTTCTGGACATTAAAATGCTAGCACAGGCACGAAAGTGATTTTATTGCAGGTGTCAATGTTTCCTGAATCTATTTATAGATGTGTTACGTTTGACTTGATATTAAGCAATTCAGGTGCCGTGTGGACATGGTACGGAAACATTCACTGTCCCGATTGACGGGTTTTAACAGCGAGGACGCAATTTTTGTAAAGGCGTTTTAGTTCTGCTTCTTCTTCTTCTTTTGCGTTCGTGGGCTGAAACTCCCACGTACACGTGTGCTTTTGCACGAGTGGATTTGTACGTGGATGACCGTTTTTACAAAACCATTTAGGCAGCCATACGCCGTTTTCGGTGAAAGCATGCTGGGTATTTTCGTGTTTCTATAACCCACCGAACTCTGTTTTGGACTGCACAATCTTTTCCGTGCGCACTTGGTCTTGTGCTTGCGTGTACACACGAAGGGTGATAAGGCACCAGCAGGCCTGCACGTAAGTTGACCTGGGATATCGGTAAAATCTTCACCTTAATTACCCGTCAGGTGCGGCCGGGATTCGAACCCACGACCTTCCGCTTTGGTAAGTCTTTTTTTTTCAAAATGATATTTTTTGTCCATCAAAAAGAAAACAAGAGGCGAAGCCTTCAAGGCTCACGTAAGAAATAGACAAACAGTAACACAAACTCAATCACTCCGTCACACATACACACCCACACACACAGTAAGCTTAGGTGACACTGTGCAAGAAAGAGAGACACTAGATCTAGATCTGTCTGTCTGCATGTAGCCTACTTACAGGGACACGACTGCCAAATAGTCTCGGCCCGCTCAAAATAACAATGACTGAGAGTGAGACCACACACACCACGCGAGAGAGAAAGACTACAGGGAGGCATGCCGTCATGATGCATTAATTGACGTCAAACACTTTTGACCGTGACGTAATCTTATGCGAGCTTTATCCATAGTCTTGGATAACCACTCACACATAGACTCGGAAATGTTAAAGTTTCTACCACAGACATACACACGCACAAACACACACACACACGCACACACACACGCACAAACGCACAAACGCACAGACAGACAAAGTTACGATCGCATAGGCTACACTTCGTGAGCCAAAAATCAATGCGCATCTTGTGTGCTAATTTCTACTTTTTAGAGTGCTTAGATAAGCAGATATGAACAAGTAAGTCCACAACCAAAAACAACTTTTTAAGTGTGCATGAATGTTTTGACAAAACCAAGTAAGTCCAAGGGGTTCCCAATTTTCCTATAATGATAGTTTTAAAATTCTTGTCAGACGACCCATACAGAAAATACGTCATTTTAAGTTTAGAACTCACAAATGACGTCATTTAAAGTTTAGAACACACAAATGACCTCTTTCGAAAAGGCGAGACATAATGACGTCACCTTATGACGTTTTATTTTAAACATTTTTCTTCTCTATCTATATATAATACTCCTGACGATCCTTGTCTCTCTCTCTCTCTCTCTCCCTCCCTCTATCCCTCCCTATCTCTCTCTTTTCCTCCCTCCATCTCTCTTTCTATCCCTCCCAACCTCTCTCGCTATCTCTCTCCCTCTCTCTCTCTTCCTCCTTCCCTAATTTCTCTTTCCCTTTATTTCTCTCTCTCCCTCCATCCCCCCCCCCCCCCCTCGACCCTGATTTCTTTCCCCTCTCTCACTCTCTCCCTGTTTAGTCTCTCTCTCTCTCTCTCTCTCTCTCTCTCTCTCTCTCTCTCTCTCTCTCTCTCTCTCTCTCTCTCTCTCTCTCTCTCTCCATCTTGTGCAAATTCGTAATGTTAACGTTATTTTCACTGTTTTGTCATTTATCTTGACAACACTTCTTCTTTAGCAGCCATGCTTGCACCAAAACTAGCACCCCTACTAACAAGTAAAATGCCGCAAGAATATTCGGATTGACTTTGACGTCATACTGGCAAAAACATTGCATTCTGATTGGTTATAGCGTCATAAAGGCTCTTGTGATTGGTGGATGGACTTACTTGGTTTTACCAGCAAATTGACATGTAATTTTTTTGGAGAAAAGTTTGAAGTTGTGGACTTACTTTTCTATATCTCCTTATCTATTTATTTTACAAAGTCAAAATTTACACACAGGCTGCTTCTTGATTTCTTAGTTTTGATGAACAAAAAGATATCATTTTTGGGAAAAAATGGACTTACTCGGTTTTGTCAGCACATGGCAGATGTACTTTAAACAGTTTTTAAGGTGTGGACTTACTTTTTTATATCTCCTTATCTATTTATTTCACAAAGTCACAATTTACACATAAGGTGCGCCTTAATTTCTAAGCTTTGATGAACAAAAAATATCATTTTTGAAAAAAATGGACTTACTCGGTTTTGTCAGCACACGGCAGATGTAAAGAGAAACTTCAGTAATACACGACTAGTTGTGAAAGAAAAAGAAAAACAATGAAAACTGGACTCGCCTTTACACTTTCAGCTGACTCGATACACAAACAAAAATGAACGGTTCGATTGGCCTGAAGGTCTTCTTCGGTGTTGCAAGCATTCGGTAGATCTTTATGTATCGAGTCAGCTAGCTGATAAGGTGAGTTCATTTGTCATTGTAACTGTTTATAAAGAGGAACTAAATCAATGTCTATAATAAGTGAAAGTGACACCTTCTAATTGCGACAGCTTGACACTGACATTCAATAGAAATTAACGTGATCCAGCTAGAGTAATGTAATCACAACACATCCATTAAAATGTGCTGCACTGTAATACATTGAATGTGACAGTTGGTCGAGACACACAGCTGGCGCTATGTTATCGAGCGTCACATTATTGTCGTGCAGAGATCAAAAAGGAGATTGGGTTAATCACGGACATTAATTAAAACACAGAGACATCAACGTCAGTCTTAGTTTTATTCCACTTCCGCGAAATACACAACAATTTGAATATACATGTCCTGTAACTGACAACACACAGCCTTGCACGGAAGACAAAGTTTTCACTGCGGTGTCAGTTTCAAAGAGCAACCGAATTACACAGAAAAGACATAGGAGGTAAAATAAAACAAGACCTACTTTGGAAAGTTAGACTTTTAATGAACGGCGAGTCTCCGACAAAATTGAGCGCGGAAATTGAGATGAGCCGTGGCTTTGATCAGATTAAATTGGATCGGGCTGAGAGAAAACACGTGCCCCAAAACGCTGTCGAAGGATCATTAATTTTTCGTAAAGACGATCGAGTCATTCGAAAGATAGAAGAAAAAGCTTAATTTGCAGTAAGACTTGGCCTCCTTGTTTGAATGTTTTTATCTGTTCTGAAAAGGATGAAGCAGTAATGATCAGCTTTACTGCAGAAATATATAGGCTTACGTACGCTTACGCAACATCGCTTATTTTTCTTACATTGTTTGTTGCACCTTTTTTCAGTGCGTTTAGAAAAACCATGTAATGCTTAAAATTCTTTGACGTTGTTTCCAGTAACTTCGAGCACAATCATGACCTTGACATTTCTTTGTCTTTCAAAGTAGACATGCCTTTTGATATGTTGATATGGGCGGGGATGTAGCTCAGTCAGGGCGGGGATGTAGCTCAGTCAGGGCGGGGATGTAGCTCAGTCAGGGCGGGGATGTAGCTCAGTCAGGGCGGGGATGTAGCTCAGTCGGTAGCGCGCTGGATTTGTATCCAGTTGGCCGCTGTCAGCGTGAGTTCGTCCCCACGTTCGGCGAGAGATTTATTTCTCAGAGTCAACTTTGTGTGCAGACTCTCCTCGGTGTCCGAACACCCCCGTGTGTACACGCAAGCACAAGACCAAGTGCGCACGAAAAAGATCCTGTAATCCATGTCAGAGTTCGGTGGGTTATAGAAACACGAAAATACCCAGCATGCTTCCTCCGAAAACGGCGTATGGCTGCCTAAATGGCGGGGTAAAAAACGGTCATACACGTAAAATTCCACGAACGCAGAAGAAGAAGAAGGATATATATGTTGATATATAACATGTATCCACGCAGAGGCCAACATAAAATTGATATAGACATGCGCATGAATTGAGGTAATCAAACGGATATATAATATCATCCCACGCATGTAAGCTTACATCAGACACTCTTGCTTTGCATTTGTCTCGGAATGTTCTGTGTTGTAAACGTGAGGAATCCTTGGTGAACATTTTGCCTCTAGGTTATTTGCATTTTTGTAGACTGCAGTTCTTCGAGTTCACCTTGACATTTTGGCACTAGACTAAATTTTTCCCCCCCACTCCTAGCGATCAGGACGCAAATCGTTCTTGTCTGTTGTGTCGTGTTACTTTGTGTATGTTTTTTCTTTTTTAATTTACCTTCAACGAACTATACGCCTGATCGACAAAGGCTGTTGCAAATGTGAAGCATTGCAATAACGTGAAATGTAACAACGTGTATTGACGTCTTCGTATTCTTTGTGCAGGTACAGCATTGAAACCTAGAAGAAAAGCTGTCGACTACTGCTTCTACCATGACTGAAGCTGTATTTTGAATGGACTGCGTAAGTGAGAACTCTGGATTTCTTACCAATCACGCTAGTTCTACTTGAATATCTAATGTTTAGGAGACGATAAAAGCAAAGCCGCCAGACGAATTGTTCATTACAACACTGTGGATGACGTCGTGAAGTTATGAGCAAGAAGGAAATAGGAAACGGGCGAAGACAAACAAAAACAAACAAAATTAAAAATCGATAACAGTTACTACTGCTGACTGAGGTCGTGACGAAGATTTTACTGCTGTTGTTCACGTTTAAATCAAACACTGGACTTCGAGGATTTTGAACACTTCCATCAACTAGGACCATTGTGATAGCGAGACCTACGTCATCTAAGGGAACCGTTAACATACTGCCCTTTTACGTCATTTACAAGACGTAAGCTGCGCGGCTGGAAGAAAGGGTCAGCATGTTACACCGCATGCCATGAACACTTGGTGACCTTTTTAACAACAACGACACCGACAACATTCTGAACTGGCTACGTAAACCGTGTGGGAAGAGTGGTAGTGGTTGTGTGCAGACGATGACGATGGTATTACGTGGAGGAGGTTGTGACGTGCGCTGTGTGGTGGTGGGTGATGACGCAGTGGGGAAGACCAGCATGTTAATGGGATACGCAACCAACCGCTACCCGACGCAGCACGTGCCGTCCGTCTTTGACAATTATGCAGGTCAGTTTGGAGTCAACTGTTTAATTTTTTTTAATACAGTATATAAACTGATTATTAATTCTGTTATGACGTCTGTCTGTGTGCTTGACTGCCTCTCTGTCTGTCTGTCTGTCTGTCTGTCTGTCTGTCTCTGTCTCTCTCTGTCTCTCTCTCTGTCTCTCTCTCTCTCTCTCTCTCTCTCTCTATCTATCTTTCCCACCCCCCGATCTATCTCTCTCTCCGTGCCATTTCGATTCTCAGTTGCTTTTACAGCTCAATCACTCGTTCTTTTAGTCGGGAAATCAACACATTACCCACCCATTACTTTCTGCCAGCAGCCCTTCCTTTCGTCTTATACACCTTTATGTCATTCACTGAGAAAACTCTCCGTTTTAATTCAAACAAATTTCGTCCGATACACAATTTAACACCTCAAAGTCTATTCAAGCAGAGCATTTTGATTTAACTGACAAACTCTCTGTTTTGACGAAGATGGACAGCTGCTCTCAAATTTCGTCTGAAACGTCACAACTCTCGCGGTTTCGATTACAAAAAAAATCTGCTCTTAATTCTGTCTGAAATTGTTAATTAAAACCATTCAAGTTCCTTGAAACCCGCATTTACGACTCAAATCAACGGCAGCCGACAGTTTGTCTTGTGCGCTGACGCTTCTCAATGTATCCAATCAGAGACTTACCGCTTTGACTGACTCAAATGAACAGTAACACTCAAATTTCGTCTAATACATCGAGATGTCTAAGATTTAACTGAACGTCAGGCCTCATTTCTAACTATAGCACCATGACGCCTCTCTGTTTATTCAAGCAGAAAAGGCCTACTCGCCGTTTCGACTAGGATAGACAGCAACTCTCAAAATGTGACTGATAAGGTGACAAGGCTCAGTTCATTCAAATAGCAGAAACTCGCGGTTTCCATTTCTTGAATGTCATTTCACTGCTTGAACTGACATCTATCATTCTGCTCTGTTGCCCTAAACCTGACGTTTAAATCGAAGTCGTGTTAGTTTCAAGTTCGCGAGATCTTAAGAGGGAGGGGAGGAGGGAGTAGAGGGGGGGGTGGCGCAGAAAATCCATGAAAGCAGGGGAGAGTGTTTTGCATGAATCAACACACGACATACGCCCACCCTCGAATGACGGAGACCCCAAAATAACCGTCATCGGTTTTCTTGGGTTTTGGGAAATACGTGTAAGGCGACGTTAGCCTACTAGGTGTGTCTGTGTGTGTGAGAGAGAGAGAGAGAGAGAGAGAGAGAGAGAGAGAGAGAGAGAGAGAGAGAGAGAGAGAGAGAGAGAGAGAGAGTTGTCGCATGACAGCAGTGTGTGTGTGTGTGTGTGTGTGTGTGTGAGAGAGAGAGAGAGAGAGAGAGAGAGAGAGAGAGAGAGAGAGAGAGAGAGAGAGAGAGAGAGAGAGAGAGAGAGAGAGAGAGAGAGAGAGACCTAATTGTTATGTACCTGTCATTTCGTTTACCACCTGTGTTTTGAATTTCTCGGGGTTTGTTTAAAGGGTGTGTACTTACTATTCCTTTTCTTTTTGCTGAATGCGGCTCTGACCTTTCGGGGGGGGGGGGGGGTCAAGGGGTCGATGGTGTGTTTTTTGGACGGAATTGGAGAGGGGCGAAGGAGAGGAGCTAACTCTAACACTGAGGGGGAAACGGATAAGCCCAAAAGGTATAGCTTCCGGGCTTTGGCGGCACAGACGCACCTATAGTATTATGTTACAGCTGTTCTCTTTTTCCAGGTATGTGTGTGTTTGTGAACCGAATTTCTTTCATTGTAACGGAACGACTGAAGGAGTGTGCCGGAAAGAAGAGAGGGTAACATTTCATGAGTACCAATACAGGGACAGGTATAGCACCAGTGCTCAGCAGCCTTACCATGCCAATTATTTCAGCCGCAATAGGGCCTTGTTTTCAGTCTCTTTTTTTGAAGAGAGAAGAACGATGGCGCCGAGACTGGCAGATCATGAATCAAAAGTTCCTAGGTATAACTATAATTACCTCCCCTCGTCCCCCTCACGAATACGGAGTATGACTGCCTTAACGGCGAGGGGGGTGGGGCGGGGGGGGGGGGGGGGGGGGGAGTGGACGGCCATACACCGGCCCACTCGCGCAACAACTACAAAAATAACGAACGAGTGTACGTAGGAGTTGCAGCCAAGGAACGCAGAAGAAGAAGAATTACGGTTCAGATAAATTATTAAGTTTATTGTTTGGCGACGTGTTTTTCCATTTCCATTAGTCTAGACGCGTCTGGTTTTTTTCTTGTTGTATTTTTTGTTTTATAATATAATAATAATGGACATTTATTAATCGCCGTTTCTCACAAGAGCTCACGGCGATTTACATATTAATTTCTGCCGTGTGAGATGGAATTTTTTACACAATATATCACGCATTCACATCGGCCAGCAAACCTCAAGCCTATTAGGGCGAGCATTCACATTTCACGGCCTTTATTCCAAGTCACACGGGTATTTGGTGGACATTTTTAGCTATGCCTTTTCAATTTTGCCAGGAAAGACCCTTTTGTCAATCGTGGGATCTTTAACGTGCACACCCCAATGTAGTGTACACGAAGGGACCTCGGTTTTTCGTCTCATCCGAAAGACTAGCACTTGAACCCACCACCTAGGTTAGGAAAGGGGGGAGAAAATTGCGGCCTGACCCAGGCCTGAACACGCAACCTCTCGATTCCGAGCGCAAGTGCGTTACCACTCGGCCACCCAGTCCATAATAATAGTTTTTTACACCTTCACCTGGACGGTTCACGTAGTTGTGTTTAAACACCTTTAGTTTTCCCTGTTATATAAATTTGCAAATTTATTACCTTACCTGTGAGGTGCAAGAAAAGCTAAGATCGGGGGGGGGGGGAGGGGGGGGGACTAGGTCGCTAGGTTCTTGGAATTAAACACTACAGTACTTTAGCAAGTGTTGTGCCTAAACTGATTTTTTTTCTCTGATTCTGTGTGAGATTGAGCAATCATGAGCGATGGGCGTGGGAGGAGTATGTGTGTGTAAGGTGGAGGGGGGGGGAGAGAATACAAGAAGGACCAAGGTCTGAAAACAGGTAGGAGGGCTCCGGAATTTTAACAGGACAGGCAGTTCAGTTTTACATGTTTTGTTCCCAAACTTATCTTTTCTCTCTCCTTGTACGATTGAGCAATCAGCTTAGGCACCGAGGCCGTGAGAACAGGTAGGAAGAAGCGTCGCTAAATGTAGCAAGCAGAGATAACTTCGTTTTTCACCTGTGCTCTATGTTGCCCCTAGGGGTGTGTCTGAGCCGACTTTCTTTCTTCTTGGCGGTTGATTGCAAGGGGAGGTTTTCGTTTGACGGAGTGGGGGATAGGGTGGGAAGAAAATGCCTTTCTGTAGCCGCTGTGTACAGTGGAACACACATTTTAAGACATCCCCCCCCCACACACACACACACCCACACACACACACACATTCTGATAAAATCAGGTCTGAAAAACGAAGGACTCTAATTTTAAATTGGACGTAAATTAACACACACACAAAATTTGTAAAAGGGGCTCTAGAGGGGGGAGGGGTGGGGGGTGGGGGGTGGGGGGGGGGGGAGGAGGGCGTCTTAAATTGGGGGACCTGTAAAGGGAATTCCCCTGTAGATAGAAGTGGTGAAGTGCTCTGCAGCAGCACCTTTCCCGCGGTGGTCGTTAAAACCGAATTGATGCGTGCCTTGTGTAGGGACAGGGATAGAGGGGATGAAATGGTACATTGAGATGTCTCTGTTTTCAGACGAAACAGCTCCCTGTACAGCACAGGCTGCGAAAAAAATTATGTGAGAGAAGCAGAAGGCAAAGTGAAAAGTTCACACACACACACACACTGACACACGCTGGGGACTAACAAACACTTAAATTACAAGCACAGCGGCCACGCACACCGTTTGGCATGCACGATCATCCAAAAGCGCGTACCTAACACGTGAGCTGTCAGTTAAACATGCTTTGTGAAGGCATGCTTATGCAAAACGTTTATATATTTCGAACTCACAGAATGAAACTGAACGCAATGCAACGCAGCAAGACCGTATACTCGTAGCATCGTCAGTCCACCGCTCATGGCAAAGGCAGTGAAATTGACAAGAAGAGCGGGGTAGTAGTTGCGCTGAGAAGGATAGCACGCTTTTCTGTACCTCTCTTCGTTTTAACTTTCTGAGCGTGTTTTCAATCCAAACATATCATATCTATATGTTTTTGGAATCAGGAACCGACAAGGAATAAGATAAAAGTGTTTTTAAATTGATTTGGAACATTTTATTTTGATCATAATTTTTATATTTTTAATTTTCAGAGCTTGTTTCTAATCCAAATATAACATATTTATATGTTTTTGGAATCAGGAAATGATGGTCAAGTAATCTTCGACGAAGCCCGGGGTTCGGTATTGCATTTCAGCTTGGTGGCTTAAAAATTAATTAATGACTTTGGTCATTAAAAATCGGAAAATTGTAAAAAAAAAATAAAAATTTATAAAACGATCCAAATTTACGTTTATCTTATTCTCCATCATTTGCTGATTCCAAAAACATATAAATATGTTATATTCGGATTAAAAACAAGCTCTGAAAATTAAATATATAAAAATTATTATCAAAATTAAATTGTCCAAATCAATTTAAAAACACTTTCATCTTATTCCTTGTCGGTTCCTGATTCCAAAAACATATAGATATGATATGTTTGGATTAAAAACACGCTCAGAAAGTTAAAACAAAGAGAGGTACAGAAAAGCGTGCTATCCTTCTTAGCGCAACTACTACCCCGCTTTTCTTGTCAATTTCACTGCCTTTGCCATGAGCGGTGGCCTGACGATGCTACGAGTAAAATGGCATTGCGTTCAGTTTCATTCTGTGAGTTCGACAGCTACTTGACTAAATATTGTATTTTCGCCTCACGCGACTTGTTCTCTTTTTCTCTCTGACACAACCACATACACGCTCACATGCAACACCCCCCCCACACACACACACACACACACACACACATGTACACTCGCGCGCACAGACATGCTGAAGCAGTTTCTTCCCTGTAAACGCTGATTGCAAGAACAAACAGAAAATTGAACTGACTGAACTTATTCATTTTTGCAGTGGACGCTCTCTCCGTCTCTCTCTCTCTCTCTCAGTCTCTCTCTCTCTCTCTCTCTCTCTCTCTCTCTCTCTCTCTCTCTCTCTCTCTCTCTCTCTCTCTCTCTCTCTCTCTCTCTCTCTCTCTCTTCGAGTGTTGCGTGCGGAAATGGAATTGAAATAATTTACAGTCATCTTATCGCTCTCGTAAGAGGTAAAAGGCCCCTGTGAGAGGGACAATCCGTTTCGCCTGGTTCTTGCGTCTGAGAAGTCGGTCTCTTGCAATAAACACTGATTTATTTTCTTCGAAACAGTTCTAGCTGTCGAACTCACGGAATGAAACTGAACGCACTGTATTTTTTTCACCAAAACAGTACAGCTTCGTCAATCCCCGCGAGAAGGAAATCGCTCACCTCCCACGTTCAAAACGCAGTGATCTGCACACGCCAGAATAGCGCGGTAGCGTATTGTTCTAAGAAGGAAAGCGCGCTTTTCTGTATTCGTGTTAACCTTCTGAGCTTGTTTTGAATACAACCTATCATATCTATATGTTTTTGGAATCAGGAAACGATAAAGAATAAGATGAAATCATTTTTGGATCGATTTCTTACATTTTAATCGTAAGACTAATTAATCTATTTTCGTTAATTGTGATCACATTTTAAGAGTAAACATGACATATGTATATATATATATATTTTAGATTCAGAATGTCATGAAGAATACGATGCAATCAATTTTAAATCTGTTTGCGAAAAATCGATTTTAATGACAACTTTAATGAGCAAACTCATTAATTAATTTGTAAGCCTCCAAGCTGAAATGCAATACCAAAGTCCGGGCGTCGTCGAAGATTACTTGACCAAAATTTCAACCAATTTGGTTTAAAAATGAGAGCGTGACAGTGCCGCCTCAACTTTCACGAAAAGCCGGATATGACGTCATCAAAGACATTTATCCAAAAAATGAAAATAAACGTCTGGGGATATCATACCCAGGAACTCCCATGTAAAATTTCATGAAGATCGGTCTAGTAGTTTTCTTTAAATCGCTCTACACATACACACACACACATACACCACACCCTCGTCTCGATTCCCCCCTCTACGTTAAAACATTTAGTCAAAACTTGACTAAATGTAACAAGTCGCGTAAGGCGAAAATACAACATTTAGTCAAGTAGCTGTCGAACTCACAGAATGAAACTGAACGCAATGCCATTTTTCAGCAAGACCGTATACTCGTAGCATCGTCAGTCCACCGCTCATGGCAAAGGCAGTGAAATTGACAAGAAGAGCGGGGTAGTAGTTGCGCTAAGAAGGATAGCACGCTTTTCTGTACCTCTCTTTGTTTTAACTTTCTGAGCGTGTTTTTAATCCAAACATATCATATCTATATGTTTTTGGAATCAGGAACCGACAAGGAATAAGATGAAAGTGTTTTTAAATTGATTTCGACAATTTAATTTTGATCATAATTTTTATATATTTAATTTTCAGAGCTTGTTTTTAATCCAAATATAACATATTTATATGTTTTTGGAATCAGAAAATGATGGAGAATAAGATGAACGTAAATTTGGATCGTTTTAAAAATTATTTTTTTGGGTACAATTTTCAGATTTTTAATGACCAAAGTCATTAATTAATTTTTAAGCCACCAAGCTGAAATGCAATACCGAAGTCCGGGCTTCGTCGAAGATTGCTTGACCAAAATTTCAATCAATTTGGTTGAAAAATGAGAGCGTGACAGTGCCGCCTCAACTTTCACGAAAAGCCGGATATGACGTCATCAAAGACATTTATCAAAAAAATGAAAAAAACGTTCGGGGATTTCATACCCAGGAACTCTCATGTCAAATTTCATAAAGATCGGTCCAGTAGTTTTCTTTAAATCGCTCTACACACACACACACACACATACACCACACCCTCGTCTCGATTCCCCCCTCTACGTTAAAACATTTAGTCAAAACTTGACTAAATGTAACAAGTCGCGTAAGGCGAAAATACAATATTTAGTCAAGTAGCTGTCGAACTCACAGAATGAAACTGAACGCAATGCCATTTTTCAGCAAGACCGTATACTCGTAGCATCGTCAGTCCACCGCTCATGGCAAAGGCAGTGAAATTGACAAGAAGAGCGGGGTAGTAGTTGCGCTAAGAAGGATAGCACGCTTTTCTGTACCTCTCTTTGTTTTAACTTTCTGAGCGTGTTTTTAATCCAAACATATCATATCTATATGTTTTTGGAATCAGGAACCGACAAGGAATAAGATGAAAGTGTTTTTAAATTGATTTCGACAATTTAATTTTGATCATAATTTTTATATATTTAATTTTCAGAGCTTGTTTTTAATCCGAATATAACATATTTATATGTTTTTGGAATCAGCAAATGATGGAGAATAAGATGAACGTAAATTTGGATCGTTTTATAAATTGTTATTTTTTTTTTACAATTTTCAGATTTTTAATGACCAAAGTCATTAATTAATTTTTAAGCCACCAAGCTGAAATGCAATACCGAAGTCCGGGCTTCGTCGAAGATTACTTGACCAAAATTTCAACCAATTTGGTTGAAAAATGAGGGCGTGACAGTGCCGCCTCAACTTTCACGAAAAGCCGGATATGACGTCATCAAAGACATTTATCAAAAAAATGAAAAAAACGTTCGGGGATTTCATACCCAGGAACTCTCATGTCAAATTTCATAAAGATCGGTCCAGTAGTTTAGTCTGAATCGCTCTACACACACACACACACACACACACACACAGACACACAGACACACGCACATACACCACGACCCTCGTTTCGATTCCCCCTCGATGTTAAAATATTTAGTCAAAACTTGACTAAATATAACAAGTCGCGTAATAATAATAATAATAATGCAAACTTTTATAGCGCTATTCTAGAAAAAATGTCTACTCTTAGCGCTTTACAATACATACATCGACCAAGCATACTATACACGCACAGGCAAAGAAACCGACCAAACATAACCAACAAACTATACATGCACACTGACAGGCAAAGAAAACGACCAAACATACAATACACGCACAGGCAAAGATAACGACCAAACATAAACAAACATACTATGACCAATCATAACCAACATACTATACGCGCGCAGGCAAAGAGAACAATCAGCACATGTAATAATTACTGACAACTAATGATGCAGGCATACAATGACAATCCAATACACAGCCTAGGCACAAGAACCACATAAGGCTACTGTATAAAAACGTGTCAACAATACTATTTACACACACATAAACAGTGCTGACACAAAGCGCAGAAAATATATATACGCGTTATTTTAGGCACTAGGTAGGGGGTGAGGTGGGGCGGGATGGGGTGGGTGGGGGCGTAAGGCGAAAATACAATATTTAGTCAAGTAGCTGTCGAACTCACAGAATGAAACTGAATGCAACGCAACGCAGCAAGACCGTATTCTCGAAGCATCGTCACTCCACCGCCCGTGGCAAAGGCAGTGCCCGTGGAATTGACAAGAAGAGCGGGGTATTCGTTGCGCTGAGAAGGATAGCACGCTTTTCTGTACCTCTCTTCGTTTTAACTTTCTGAGCGTGTTTTTAATCCAAACATATCATATCTATATGTTTTTGGAATCAGGAACCAACAAGGAATAAGATGAAAGTGTTTTTAAATTGA